>NW_027331986.1:1010672-1310672 GCF_048418815.1 Hemitrygon akajei
GGCCCCGTACAGTGGTGTTCAGAGATTTTATACGGCCCCGTACAGAGCGGTACAGAGATATACGGCCCCGTACAGAGTTGTTCAGAGATTTTATACGGCCCCGTACAGACCGGTACAGAGACATACGGCCCCGTACAGAGCTGTTCAGACGTATACGGCCCCGTACAGAGCGGTACAGAGCTATACAGCCCCGTAGAGAGACTGTTCGGAGAATTACGGCCCCGAACAAAGTTGTTTCAGAGATTTTATACGGCCCCGTACAGACCGTGGTACAGAGATATACGGCCTCGTACAGAATGGTACAGAGCTATACTGCCCCGTATAGTGGTTGTTCTGAGATTTTATACGGCCCCCCCGTACAGAGCTGTTCAGAGATATACGGCCCCGTACAGAGCTGTTCAGAGTTATACGGCCCCGTACAGAGCGGTAGAGAGCTATACGGCCCCGTACAGAGGTGTTCAGAGTATTTTATACGGCCCCGTACAGAGCTGTTCAGAGATATACGGCCCCGTACAGAATGGTACAGAGCTATACGGCCCCGTATAGTGGTGTTCTGAGATTTTATACGGCCCCGTACAGAGCTGTTCAGCGATTTACGGCACTGTACTGTAGCGGTATTGAGATATACGGCCCCCGTACAGTGCTGTTCTGAGATATACCGCCCCGTACAGAGCTGTATAGAGATATACGGCCCCGTACTGAGCGGTACAGAGATATACGGCCCCGTACAGAGTGGTACAGAGATATACGGCACCGTACAGAGCTGTTCAGAGATTTTATACAGCCCCGTACAGACCGGTAGAGATATACGGCCCCGTACAGAGCTGTTCAGACATATACGGCCCCGTACAGAGCTGTTCAGAGATATACGGCCCCGTACAGATCTGTTCAGAGTTATACGGACCCGTACAGAGTGCGGGCACAGAGCTATACGGCCCCGTACAGAGCTGTTCAGACGTATACGGCCCCGTACAGAGCGGTACAGAGCTATACAGCCCCGTAGAGAGCTGTTCGGAGAATTACGGCCCCGGACAAAGTTGTTCAGAGATTTTATACGGCCCCGTACAGACCGGTACAGAGATATACGGCCTCGTACAGAATGGTACAGAGCTATACTGCCGCCGTATAGTGGTGTTCTGAGATTTTATACGGCCCCGTACAGAGCCTGTTCTGAGATATACGGCCCCGTACAGAGCTGTTCAGAGTTATACGGCCCCGTACAGAGCAGTAGAGAGCTATACGGCCCCGTACAGAGGTGTTCAGAGATTTTATTCGGCCCCGTACAGAAGCTGTCAGAGATATACGGCCCCGTACAGAGTTGTTCAGAGATTTTATACGGCCTCGGACAGAATGGTACAGAGATATACGGCCTCGTACAGAATGGTACAGAGCTATACGGCCACGTACAGAATGGTACAGAGCTATACGGCCTCGTACAGAATGGTACAGAGCTATACGGCCCCCGTATAGTGGTGTTCTGAGATTTTATACGGCCCCGTACAGAGCTGTTCTGAGATATACCGCCCCCCTACAGACCGGTACAGAGATATACGGCCCCCGTACAAAGCTGTTCAGAGATATACAAGCCCCGTAGAGAGCTGTTCGGAGAATTACGGCCCCGAACACAGTTGGTCAAGAGATTTTATACGGCCCCGTACAGACCGGTACAGAGATATACGGCCGCCGTACAGAATGGGTACAGAGCTATACGGCCCCGTATAGTGCTTTTCTGAGATTTTATACGGCCCCGTACAGAGCTGTTTAGAGATATACGGCCGCGTAGAGAGTTGTTCAGAGATTTTATACGGCCCCGTACAGACCTGGTAAGAGAGCTATACGGCCCCGTACAGAGGTGTTCAGAGATTTATACGGCCCCGTACAGAGCTGTTCAGAGATTTTATACGGCCTCGTACAGAATGGTACAGAGCTATACGGCCCCGTACAGTGGTGTTCAGAGATTTTATACGGCCCCGTACAGAGCTGTTCAGAGATATATCGCCCCGGTACAGAGCTGTTCAGAGGGTATACGGCCCCGTAACAGAGCGGCACAGAGCTATACTGCCCCGTCCAGAGCTGGTTCAGAGATTTTATACGGCCACGTACAGACCGGTACAGAGACATACGGCCCCGTACAGAGCTGTTTCAGAGGTATACGGCCCCGTAGAGAGCGGCACAGAGATATACGGCCCCGTACAGAGCTGTTCAGAGGATATACGGCCCAGTACAAGATCTGTTCAGAGTTATACGGCCCCGTATAGAGCGGCACAGAGATATACGGCCCCGTACAGCGCTTGTTCAGACGTATACGGCCCCGTACAGAGCGGTACAGAGCTATACAGCCCCGTAGAGAGCTGTTCGGAGAATTACGGCCCCGAACACAGTTGGTCAGAGATTTTATACGGCCCCGTACAGACCGGTACAGAGATATACGGCCGCGTACAGAATGGTACAGAGCCTATACGGCCCCGTATAGTGCTTTTCTGAGATTTTATACGGCCCCGTACAGAGCTGTTCAGAGATATATGGGCCCCGTACAGAGCTGTTCAGAGGTATATACGGCCCCGTACAGAGCGGCACAGAGCTATACGGCCCCGTCCAGAGCTGTTCAGTAGATTTTATACGGCCCCGTACAGAGCTGCTCAGAGATATACGGCCCCGTTCAGAGCCGTAGAGATATATAACGGCCCCCTACAGACCGTACAGAGATACACGGCCCCGTAGAGAGCTGTTCAGAGATTTTATACGGCCCCGTACAGACCGGTACAGAGATATACGGCCTCGTACAGAATGGTACAGAGCTATACGGCCCCCGTACAGTGCGTGTTCAGAGATTTATACGGCCCCGTACAGAGCTGTTCAGAGATATATGGCCCCGTACAGAGCTGTTCAGAGGTATACGGCCCCGTACAGAGCGGCACAGAGCTATACCGGCCCCGTCCAGAGCGGTTCAGAGATTTTATACGGCCCCGTACAGAGCTGCTCAGAGATATACGGCCCCGTTCAGAGCCGTAGAGATATATACGGCCCCCTACAGACCGGTACAGAGATACACGGCCCCGTAGAGAGCTGTTCAGAGATTTATACGGGCCCCGTACAGACCGGGTACAGAGATATACGGCCTCGTACAGAATGGTACAGAGCTATACGGCCCCGTACAGTGGTGTTCAGAGATTTTATACGGCCCCGTACAGAGCGGTACAGAGATATACGGCCCCGTACAGAGTTGTTCAGAGATTTTATACGTTCCCGTACAGACCGGTACAGAGACATACGGCCCCGTACAGAGCTGTTCAGAGGTATACGGCCCCGTAGAGAGCGGCACAGACATATACGGCCCCGTACAGAGCTGTTCAGAGATATACGGCCCCGTACAGATCTGTTCAGAGTTATACGGACCCGTACAGAGCGGCACAGAGCTATACGGCCCCGTACAGAGCTGTTCAGACGTATACGGCCCCGTACAGAGCGGTACAGAGATATACGGCCCCCGTACAGAGCTGTTCAGAGGGTATACGGCCCAGTACAGATCTGTTCAGAGTTATACGGCCCCGTATAGAGCGGCACAGAGATATACGGCCCCGTACAGAGCTGTTCAGACGTATACGGCCCCGTACAGAGCGGTACAGAGCTATACAGCCCCGTAGAGAGCTGTTCGGAGAATTACGGCCCCGAACACAGTTGGTCAGAGATTTTAATACGGCCCCGTACAGACCCGGTACAGAGATATACGGCCGCGTACAGAGCTGTTCAGAGGTATACGGCCCCGTAGAGAGCGGCACAGACATATACGGCCCCGTACAGAGCTGTTCAGAGATATACGGCCCCGTACAGATCTGTTTCAGAGTTATACGGACCCGTACAGAGCGGCACAGAGCTATACGGCCCCGTACAGAGCTGTTCAGACGTATACGGCCCCGTACAGAGCGGTACAGAGATATACGGCCCCGTACAGAGCTGTTCAGAGGTATACGGGCCCAGTACAGATCTGTTCAGAGTTATACGGCCCCGTATAGAGCGGCACAGAGATATACGGCCCCGTACAGAGCTGTTCAGACGTATACGGCCCCGTACAGAGCGGTACAGAGCTATACAGCCCCGTAGAGAGCTGTTCGGAGAATTACGGCCCCGAACACAGTTGGTCAGAGATTTTATACGGCCCCGTACAGACCGGTACAGAGATATACGGCCGCGTACAGAATGGTACAGAGCTATACGGCCCCGTATAGTGCTTTTCTGAGATTTTATACGGCCCCCGTACAGAGCTGTTCAGAGATATATGGCCGCGTAGAGAGTTGTTCAGAGATTTTATACGGCCCCGTACAGACCGGTAGAGAGCTATACGGCCCCGTACAGAGGTGTTCAGAGATTTTATACGGCCCCCGTACAGAGCTGTTCAGAGATTTTATACGGCCTCGTACAGAATGGTACAGAGCTATACGGCCCCGTACAGTGGTGTTCAGAGATTTTATACGGCCCCGTACAGAGCTGTTCAGAGATATATCGCCCCGTACAGAGCTGTTCAGAGGTATACGGCCCCGTACAGAGCGGCACAGAGCTATACTGCCCCGTCCAGAGCTGTTCAGAGATTTTTATACGGCCCCCGTACAGACCGGTACAGAGACATACGGCCCCGTACAGAGCTGTTCAGAGGTATACGGCCCCGTAGAGAGCGGCACAGAGATATACGGCCCCGTACAGAGCTGTTCAGAGGTATACGGCCCAGTACAGATCTGTTCAGAGTTATACGGCCCCGTATAGAGCGGCACAGAGATATACGGCCCCGTACAGAGCTGTTCAGACGTATACGGCCCCGTACAGAGGCGGTACAGAGCTATACAGCCCCGTAGAGAGCTGTTCGGAGAATTACGGCCCCGAACACAGTTGGTCAGAGATTTTATACGGCCCCGTACAGACCGGTACAGAGATATACGGCCGCCCGTACAGAATGGTACAGAGCTATACGGCCCCGTATAGTGCTTTTCTGAGATTTTATACGGGCCCCGTACAGAGCTGTTCAGGAGATATATGGCCCCGTACAGAGCTGTTCAGAGGTATACGGCCCCGTACAGAGCGGCACAGAGCTATACGGCCCCGTCCAGAGCTGTTCAGAGATTTTATACGGCCCCGTACAGAGCTGCTCAGAGATATACGGCCCCGTTCAGAGCGTAGAGATATATACGGCCCCCTACAGACCGGTACAGAGATACACGGCCCCGTAGAGAGCTGTTCAGAGATTTTATACGGCCCCGTACAGACCGGTACAGAGATATACGGCCTCGTACAGAATGGTACAGAGCTATACGGCCCCGTACAGTGGTGTTCAGAGATTTTATACGTTCCCGTACAGACCGGTACAGAGACATACGGCCCCGTACAGAGCTGTTCAGAGGTATACGGCCCCGTAGAGAGCGGCACAGAACATATACGGCCCTCGTACAGAGCTGTTCAGAGATATACGGCCCCGTACAGATCTGTTCAGAGTTATACGGACCCGTACAGAGCGGCACAGAGCTATACGGCCCCGTACAGAGCTGTTCAGACGTATACGGCCCCGTACAGAGCGGTACAGAGATATACGGCCCCGTACAGAGCTGTTCAGAGGTATACGGCCCTGTACAGATCTGTTTCAGAGTTATACGGCCCCGTATAGAGCGGCACAGAGATATACGGCCCCGTACAGAGCTGTTCAGACGTATACGGCCCCCGTACAGAGGCGGTACAGAGCTATACAGCCCCGTAGAGAGCTGTTCGGAGAATTACGGCCCCGAACACAGTTGGTCAGAGATTTTATACGGCCCCGTACAGACCGGTACAGAGATATACGGCCGCGTACAGAGCTGTTCAGAGGTATACGGCCCCGTAGAGAGCGGCACAGACATATACGGCCCCGTACAGAGCTGTTCAGAGATATACGGCCCCGTACAGATCTGTTCAGAGTTATACGGACCCGTACAGAGCGGCACAGAGCTATACGGCCCCGTACAGAGCTGTTCAGGACGTATACGGCCCCGTACAGAGCGGTACAGAGATATACGGCCCCGTACAGAGCTGTTCAGAGGTATACGGCCCAGTACAGATCTGTTCAGAGTTATACGGCCCCGTATAGAGCGGCACAGAGATATACGGCCCCGTACAGAGCTGTTCAGACGTATACGGCCCCGTACAGAGCGGTACAGAGCTATACAGCCCCGTAGAGAGCTGTTCGGAGAATTACGGCCCCGAACACAGTTGGTCAGAGATTTTATACGGCCCCCGTACAGACCGGTACAGAGATATACGGCCGCGTACAGAATGGTACAGAGCTATACGGCCCCGTATAGTGCTTTTCTGAGATTTTATACGGCCCCGTACAGAGCTGTTCAGAGATATATGGCCGCGTAGAGAGTTGTTCAGAGATTTTATACGGCCCCGTACAGACCGGTAGAGAGCTATACGGCCCCGTACAGAGGTGTTCAGAGATTTTATACGGCCCCGTACAGAGCTGTTCAGAGATTTTATACGGCCTCGTACAGATGGTACAGAGCTATACGGCCCCGTACAGTGGTGTTCAGAGATTTTATACGGCCCCGTACAGAGCTGTTCAGAGATATATCGCCCCGTACAGAGCTGTTCAGAGGTATACGGCCCCGTACAGAGCGGCACAGAGCTATACTGCCCCGTCCAGAGCTGTTCAGAGATTTTATACGGCCCCGTACAGACCGGTACAGAGACATACGGCCCCGTACAGAGCTGTTCAGAGGTATACCGGCCCCGTAGAGAGCGGCACAGAGATATACGGCCCCGTACAGAGCTGTTCAGAGGTATACGGCCCAGTACAGATCTGTTCAGAGTTATACGGCCCCGTATAGAGCGGCACAGAGATATACGGCCCCGTACAGAGCTGTTCAGACGTATACGGCCCCGTACAGAGCGGTACAGAGCTATACAGCCCCGGTAGAGAGCTTGTTCGGAGAATTACGGCCCCGAACACAGTTGGTCAGAGATTTTATACGGCCCCGTACAGACCGGTACAGAGATATACGGCCGCGTACAGAATGGTACAGAGCTATACGGCCCCGTATAGTGCTTTTCTGAGATTTTATACGGCCCCGTACAGAGCTGTTCAGAGATATATGGCCCCGTACAGAGCTGTTCAGAGGTATACGGCCCCGTACAGAGCGGCACAGAGCTATACGGCCCCGTCCAGAGCTGTTCAGAGATTTTATACGGCCCCCGTACAGAGCTGCTCAGAGATATACGGCCCCGTTCAGAGCCGTAGAGATATATACGGCCCCCTACAGACCGGTACAGAGATACACGGGCCCCGTAGAGAGCTGTTCAGAGATTTTATACGGCCCCGTACAGACCGGTACAGAGATATACGGCCTCGTACAGAATGGTACAGAGCTATACGGCCCCGTACAGTGGTGTTCAGAGATTTTATACGGCCCCGTACAGAGCGGTACAGAGATATACGGCCCCGTACAGAGTTGTTCAGAGATTTTATACGGCCCCGTACAGACCGGTACAGAGACATACGGCCCCGTACAGAGCTGTTCAGAGGTATACGGCCCCGTAGAGAGCGGCACAGACATATACGGCCCCGTACAGAGCTGTTCAGAGATATACGGCCCCGTACAGATCTGTTCAGAGTTATACGGACCCGTACAGAGCGGCACAGAGCTATACGGCCCCGTACAGAGCTGTTCAGACGTATACGGCCCCGTACAGAGCGGTACAGAGCTATACAGCCCCGTAGAGAGCTGTTCGGAGAATTACGGCCCCGGACAAAGTTGTTCAGAGATTTTATACGGCCCCGTACAGACCGGTACAGAGATATACGGCCTCGTACAGAATGGTACAGAGCTATACTGCCCCGTATAGTGGTGTTCTGAGATTTTATACGGCCCCGTACAGAGCTGTTCTGAGATATACGGCCCCGTACAGAGCTGTTCAGAGATATACGGCCCCGTACAGAGTTGTTCAGAGATTTTATACGGCCTCGGACAGAATGGTACAGAGATATACGGCCTCGTACAGAATGGTACAGAGCTATACGGCCTCGTACAGAATGGTACAGAGCTATACGGCCCCGTATAGTGGTGTTCTGAGATTTTATACGGCCCCGTACAGAGATGTTCTGAGATATACGCCCCCCTACAGACCGGTACAGAGATATACGGCCCCGTACAAAGCTGTTCAGAGATATACGGCCGCGTAGAGAGTTGTTCAGAGATTTTATACGGCCCCGTACAGACCGGTAGAGAGCTATACGGCCCCGTACAGAGGTGTTCAGAGATTTTATACGGCCCCGTACAGAGCTGTTCAGAGATTTTATACGGCCTCGTACAGAATGGTACAGAGCTATACGGCCCCGTACAGTGGTGTTCAGAGATTTTATACGGCCCCGTACAGAGCTGTTCAGAGATATATGGCCCCGTACAGAGCTGTTCAGAGGTATACGGCCCCGTACAGAGCGGCACAGAGCTATACTGCCCAGTCCAGAGCTGTTCAGAGATTTAATACGGCCCCGTACAGACGGGTACAGAGACATACGGCCCCGTACAGAGCTGTTCAGAGGTACACGGCCCCGTAGAGAGCGGCACAGAGATATACGGCCCCGTACAGAGCTGTTCAGAGGTATACGGCCCAGTACAGATCTGTTCAGAGTTATACGGCCCCGTATAGAGCGGCACAGAGATATACGGCCCCGTACAGAGCTGCTCAGACGTATACGGCCCCGTACAGAGCGGTACAGAGCTATACAGCCCCGTAGAGAGCTGTTCGGAGAATTACGGCCCCGAACACAGTTGGTCAGAGATTTTATACGGCCCCGTACAGACCGGTACAGAGATATACGGCCGCGTACAGAATGGTACAGAGCTATACGGCCCCGTATAGTGCTTTTCTGAGATTTTATACGGCCCCGTACAGAGCTGTTCAGAGATATATGGCCGCGTAGAGAGTTGTTCAGAGATTTTATACGGCCCCGTACAGACCGGTAGAGAGCTATACGGCCCCGTACAGAGGTGTTCAGAGATTTTATACGGCCCCGTACAGAGCTGTTCAGAGATTTTATACGGCCTCGTACAGAATGGTACAGAGCTATACGGCCCCGTACAGTGGTGTTCAGAGATTTTATACGGCCCCGTACAGAGCTGTTCAGAGATATATCGCCCCGTACAGAGCTGTTCAGAGGTATACGGCCCCGTACAGAGCGGCACAGAGCTATACTGCCCCGTCCAGAGCTGTTCAGAGATTTTATACGGCCCCGTACAGACCGGTACAGAGACATACGGCCCCGTACAGAGCTGTTCAGAGGTATACGGCCCCGTAGAGAGCGGCACAGAGATATACGGCCCCGTACAGAGCTGTTCAGAGGTATACGGCCCAGTACAGATCTGTTCAGAGTTATACGGCCCCGTATAGAGCGGCACAGAGATATATGGCCCCGTACAGAGCTGTTCAGACGTATACGGCCCCGTACAGAGCTGTACAGAGCTATACAGCCCCGTAGAGAGCTGTTCGGAGAATTACGGCCCCGAACACAGTTGGTCAGAGATTTTATACGGCCCCGTACAGACCGGTACAGAGATATACGGCCGCGTACAGAATGGTACAGAGCTATACGGCCCCGTATAGTGCTTTTCTGAGATTTTATACGGCCCCGTACAGAGCTGTTCAGAGATATATGGCCCCGTACAGAGCTGTTCAGAGGTATACGGCCCCGTACAGAGCGGCACAGAGCTATACGGCCCCGTCCAGAGCTGTTCAGAGATTTTATACGGCCCCGTACAGAGCTGCTCAGAGATATACGGCCCCGTTCAGAGCCGTAGAGATATATACGGCCCCCTACAGACCGGTACAGAGATACACGGCCCCGTAGAGAGCTGTTCAGAGATTTTATACGGCCCCGTACAGACCGGTACAGAGATATACGGCCTCGTACAGAATGGTACAGAGCTATACGGCCCCGTACAGTGGTGTTCAGAGATTTTATACGGCCCCGTACAGAGCGGTACAGAGATATACGGCCCCGTACAGAGTTGTTCAGAGATTTTATACGGCCCCGTACAGACCGGTACAGAGACATACGGCCCCGTACAGAGCTGTTCAGACGTATACGGCCCCGTACAGAGCGGTACAGAGCTATACAGCCCCGTAGAGAGCTGTTCGGAGAATTACGGCCCCGAACAAAGTTGTTCAGAGATTTTATACGGCCCCGTACAGACCGGTACAGAGATATACGGCCTCGTACAGAATGGTACAGAGCTATACTGCCCCGTATAGTGGTGTTCTGAGATTTTATACGGCCCCGTACAGAGCTGTTCAGAGATATACGGCCCCGTACAGAGCTGTTCAGAGTTATACGGCCCCGTACAGAGCGGTAGAGAGCTATACGGCCCCGTACAGAGGTGTTCAGAGATTTTATACGGCCCCGTACAGAGCTGTTCAGAGATATACGGCCCCGTACAGAATGGTACAGAGCTATACGGCCCCGTATAGTGGTGTTCTGAGATTTTATACGGCCCCGTACAGAGCTGTTCAGCGATTTACGGCACTGTACTGTACGGTATTGAGATATACGGCCCCGTACAGTGCTGTTCTGAGATATACCGCCCCGTACAGAGCTGTATAGAGATATACGGCCCCGTACTGAGCGGTACAGAGATATACGGCCCCGTACAGAGTGGTACAGAGATATACGGCACCGTACAGAGCTGTTCAGAGATTTTTATACAGCCCCGTACAGACCGGTAGAGATATACGGCCCCGTACAGAGCTGTTCAGACATATACGGCCCCGTACAGAGCTGTTCAGAGATATACGGCCCCGTACAGATCTGTTCAGAGTTATACGGACCCGTACAGAGCGGCACAGAGCTATACGGCCCCGTACAGAGCTGTTCAGACGTATACGGCCCCGTACAGAGCGGTACAGAGCTATACAGCCCCGTAGAGAGCTGTTCGGAGAATTACGGCCCCGGACAAAGTTGTTCAGAGATTTTATACGGCCCCGTACAGACCGGTACAGAGATATACGGCCTCGTACAGAATGGTACAGAGCTATACTGCCCCGTATAGTGGTGTTCTGAGATTTTATACGGCCCCGTACAGAGCTGTTCTGAGATATACGGCCCCGTACAGAGCTGTTCAGAGTTATACGGCCCCGTACAGAGCAGTAGAGAGCTATACGGCCCCGTACAGAGGTGTTCAGAGATTTTATACGGCCCCGTACAGAGCTGTTCAGAGATATACGGCCCCGTACAGAGTTGTTCAGAGATTTTATACGGCCTCGGACAGAATGGTACAGAGATATACGGCCTCGTACAGAATGGTACAGAGCTATACGACCTCGTACAGAATGGTACAGAGCTATACGGCCTCGTACAGAATGGTACAGAGCTATACGGCCCCGTATAGTGGTGTTCTGAGATTTTATACGGCCCCGTACAGAGCTGTTCTGAGATATACGCCCCCCTACAGACCGGTACAGAGATATACGGCCCCGTACAAAGCTGTTCAGAGATATACGGCCGCGTAGAGAGTTGTTCAGAGATTGTATACGGCCCCGTACAGACCGGTAGAGAGCTATACGGCCCCGTACAGAGATGTTCAGAGATTTTATACGGCCCCGTACAGAGCTGTTCAGAGATTTTATACGGCCTCGTACAGAATGGTACAGAGCTATACGGCCCCGTACAGTGGTGTTCAGAGATTTTATACGGCCCCGTACAGAGCTGTTCAGAGATATATGGCCCCGTACAGAGCTGTTCAGAGGTATACGGCCCCGTACAGAGCGGCACAGAGCTATACTGCCCAGTCCAGAGCTGTTCAGAGATTTTATACGGCCCCGTACAGACGGGTACAGAGACATACGGCCCCGTACAGAGCTGTTCAGAGGTATACGGCCCCGTAGAGAGCGGCACAGAGATATACGGCCCCGTACAGAGCTGTTCAGAGGTATACGGCCCAGTACAGATCTGTTCAGAGTTATACGGCCCCGTATAGAGCGGCACAGAGATATACGGCCCCGTACAGAGCTGTTCAGACGTATACGGCCCCGTACAGAGCGGTACAGAGCTATACAGCCCCGTAGAGAGCTGTTCGGAGAATTACGGCCCCGAACACAGTTGGTCAGAGATTTTATACGGCCCCGTACAGACCGGTACAGAGATATACGGCCGCGTACAGAATGGTACAGAGCTATACGGCCCCGTATAGTGCTTTTCTGAGATTTTATACGGCCCCGTACAGAGCTGTTTAGAGATATACGGCCGCGTAGAGAGTTGTTCAGAGATTTTATACGGCCCCGTACAGACCGGTAGAGAGCTATACGGCCCCGTACAGAGGTGTTCAGAGATTTTATACGGCCCCGTACAGAGCTGTTCAGAGATTTTATACGGCCTCGTACAGAATGGTACAGAGCTATACGGCCCCGTACAGTGGTGTTCAGAGATTTTATACGGCCCCGTACAGAGCTGTTCAGAGATATATCGCCCCGTACAGAGCTGTTCAGAGGTATACGGCCCCGTACAGAGCGGCACAGAGCTATACTGCCCCGTCCAGAGCTGTTCAGAGATTTTATACGGCCCCGTACAGACCGGTACAGAGACATACGGCCCCGTACAGAGCTGTTCAGAGGTATACGGCCCCGTAGAGAGCGGCACAGAGATATACGGCCCCGTACAGAGCTGTTCAGAGGTATACGGCCCAGTACAGATCTGTTCAGAGTTATACGGCCCCGTATAGAGCGGCACAGAGATATACGGCCCCGTACAGAGCTGTTCAGACGTATACGGCCCCGTACAGAGCGGTACAGAGCTATACAGCCCCGTAGAGAGCTGTTCGGAGAATTACGGCCCCGAACACAGTTGGTCAGAGATTTTATACGGCCCCGTACAGACCGGTACAGAGATATACGGCCGCGTACAGAATGGTACAGAGCTATACGGCCCCGTATAGTGCTTTTCTGAGATTTTATACGGCCCCGTACAGAGCTGTTCAGAGATATATGGCCCCGTACAGAGCTGTTCAGAGGTATACGGCCCCGTACAGAGCGGCACAGAGCTATACGGCCCCGTCCAGAGCTGTTCAGAGATTTTATACGGCCCCGTACAGAGCTGCTCAGAGATATACGGCCCCGTTCAGAGCCGTAGAGATATATACGGCCCCCTACAGACCGGTACAGAGATACACGGCCCCGTAGAGAGCTGTTCAGAGATTTTATACGGCCCCGTACAGACCGGTACAGAGATATACGGCCTCGTACAGAATGGTACAGAGCTATACGGCCCCGTACAGTGGTGTTCAGAGATTTTATACGGCCCCGTACAGAGCGGTACAGAGATATACGGCCCCGTACAGAGTTGTTCAGAGATTTTATACGGCCCCGTACAGACCGGTACAGAGACATACGGCCCCGTACAGAGCTGTTCAGAGGTATACGGCCCCGTAGAGAGCGGCACAGACATATACGGCCCTGTACAGAGCTGTTCAGAGATATACGGCCCCGTACAGATCTGTTCAGAGTTATACGGACCCGTACAGAGCGGCACAGATCTATACGGCCCCGTACAGAGCTGTTCAGACGTATACGGCCCCGTACAGAGCGGTACAGAGCTATACAGCCCCGTAGAGAGCTGTTCGGAGAATTACGGCCCCGGACAAAGTTGTTCAGAGATTTTATACGGCCCCGTACAGACCGGTACAGAGATATACGGCCTCGTACAGAATGGTACAGAGCTATACTGCCCCGTATAGTGGTGTTCTGAGATTTTATACGGCCCCGTACAGAGCTGTTCTGAGATATACGGCCCCGTACAGAGCTGTTCAGAGTTATACGGCCCCGTACAGAGCAGTAGAGAGCTATACGGCCCCGTACAGAGGTGTTCAGAGATTTTATACGGCCCCGTACAGAGCTGTTCAGAGATATACGGCCCCGTACAGAGTTGTTCAGAGATTTTATACGGCCTCGGACAGAATGGTACAGAGATATACGGCCTCGTACAGAATGGTACAGAGCTATACGGCCTCGTACAGAATGGTACAGAGCTATACGGCCCCGTATAGTGGTGTTCTGAGATTTTATACGGCCCCGTACAGAGCTGTTCTGAGATATACGCCCCCCTACAGACCGGTACAGAGATATACGGCCCCGTACAAAGCTGTTCAGAGATATACGGCCGCGTAGAGAGTTGTTCAGAGATTTTATACGGCCCCGTACAGACCGGTAGAGAGCTATACGGCCCCGTACAGAGGTGTTCAGAGATTTTATACGGCCCCGTACAGAGCTGTTCAGAGATTTTATACGGCCTCGTACAGAATGGTACAGAGCTATACGGCCCCGTACAGTGGTGTTCAGAGATTTTATACGGCCCCGTACAGAGCTGTTCAGAGATATATGGCCCCGTACAGAGCTGTTCAGAGGTATACGGCCCCGTACAGAGCGGCACAGAGCTATACTGCCCAGTCCAGAGCTGTTCAGAGATTTAATACGGCCCCGTACAGACGGGTACAGAGACATACGGCCCCGTACAGAGCTGTTCAGAGGTACACGGCCCCGTAGAGAGCGGCACAGAGATATACGGCCCCGTACAGAGCTGTTCAGAGGTATACGGCCCAGTACAGATCTGTTCAGAGTTATACGGCCCCGTATAGAGCGGCACAGAGATATACGGCCCCGTACAGAGCTGTTCAGACGTATACGGCCCCGTACAGAGCGGTACAGAGCTATACAGCCCCGTAGAGAGCTGTTCGGAGAATTACGGCCCCGAACACAGTTGGTCAGAGATTTTATACGGCCCCGTACAGACCGGTACAGAGATATACGGCCGCGTACAGAATGGTACAGAGCTATACGGCCCCGTATAGTGCTTTTCTGAGATTTTATACGGCCCCGTACAGAGCTGTTCAGAGATATATGGCCGCGTAGAGAGTTGTTCAGAGATTTTATACGGCCCCGTACAGACCGGTAGAGAGCTATACGGCCCCGTCCAGAGCTGTTCAGAGATTTTATACGGCCCCGTACAGAGCTGCTCAGAGATATACGGCCCCGTTCAGAGCCGTAGAGATATATACGGCCCCCTACAGTCCGGTACAGAGATACACGGCCCCGTAGAGAGCTGTTCAGAGATTTTATACGGCCCCGTACAGACCGGTACAGAGATATACGGCCTCGTACAGAATGGTACAGAGCTATACGGCCCCGTACAGTGGTGTTCAGAGATTTTATACGGCCCCGTACAGAGCGGTACAGAGATATACGGCCCCGTACAGAGTTGTTCAGAGATTTTATACGGCCCCGTACAGACCGGTACAGAGACATACGGCCCCGTACAGAGCTGTTCAGAGGTATACGGCCCCGTAGAGAGCGGTACAGAGATATACGGCCCCGTACAGAGCTGTTCCGAGATATACGGCCCCGTACAGAGCTGTAAAGAGATATACGGCCCCGTACAGAGCTGTTCAGAGGTATACGGCCCCGTACAGAGCTGTTCAGAGATTTTATACGGCCCCGTACAGAGCGGTACAGATATATACGGCCCCCTACAGACCGGTACAGAGATATACGGCCCCGTAGATAGCTGTTCAGAGATTTTATACGGCCCCGTAGAAAGCTGTTCAGAGATTTTATACGGCCTCGTACAGAATGGTACAGAGCTATACGGCCCCGTACAGTGGTGTTCAGAGATTTTATACGGCCCCGTACAGAGCGGTACATAGATATACGGCCCCGTACAGAGCTGTTCAGAGGTATACGGCCCCGTACAGAGCGGCACATAGATATACGGCCCCGTACAGAGCTGTTCAGAGTTATACGGCCCCGGACAGAGCTGTTCAGCGAATTACGGCACTGTACTGTACGGTATAGAGCTATACGGCCCCGTACAGAGGTGTTCAGAGATTTTATACGGCCCCGTACAGAGTTGTTTAGAGATTTTATACGGCCTCGGACAGAATGGTACAGAGATATACGGCCTCGTACAGAAAGGTACAGAGCTATACGGCCCCGTAGAGAGCTGTTCGGAGAATTACGGCCCCGAACAGAGTTGTTCAGTGATTTTAAACGTCCCCGTTCAGACCGGTACAGAGATATACGGCCTCGTACAGAATGGTACAGAGATATACGGCCCCGTACAGTGGTGTTCAGAGATTTTATACGGCCCCGTACAGAGCTGTTCAGAGATATACGGCCCCGTACAGAGCGGCACAGAGATATACGGCCCGGTACAGAGCTGTTCAGAGATATACTGCCCCGTACAGATCTGTTCAGAGTTATACGGCCCTGTACAGAGCGGCACAGAGATATACGGCCCGGTACAGAGCTGTTCAGAGATATACGGCCCCGTACAGATCTGTT
Source organism: Hemitrygon akajei (assembly GCF_048418815.1). Taxonomy (NCBI): domain Eukaryota; kingdom Metazoa; phylum Chordata; class Chondrichthyes; order Myliobatiformes; family Dasyatidae; genus Hemitrygon; species Hemitrygon akajei. The sequence goes on from NW_027331986.1 coordinate 1,027,014, forward strand.
CAGAGTTATACGGCCCCGTACAGAGCGGCACAGAGATATACGGCCCCGTACAGAGCTGTTCAGACGTATACGGCCCCGTACAGAGCGGTACAGAGCTATACAGCCCCGTAGAGAGCTGTTCGGAGAATTACGGCCCCGAACAAAGTTGTTCAGAGATTTTATACGGCCCCGTACAGACCGGTACAGAGATATACGGCCTCGTACAGAATGGTACAGAGCTATACTGCCCCGTATAGTGGTGTTCTGAGATTTTATACGGCCCCGTACAGAGCTGTTCAGAGATATACGGCCCCGTACAGAGCTGTTCAGAGTTATACGGCCCCGTACAGAGCGGTAGAGAGCTATACGTCCCCGTACAGAGGTGTTCAGAGATTTTATACGGCCCCGTACAGAGCTGTTCAGAGATATACGGCCCCGTACAGAATGGTACAGAGCTATACGGCCCCGTATAGTGGTGTTCTGAGATTTTATACGGCCCCGTACAGAGCTGTTCAGCGATTTACGGCACTGTACTGTACGGTATAGAGATATACGGCCCCGTACAGTGCTGTTCTGAGATATACCGCCCCGTACAGAGCTGTATAGAGATATACGGCCCCGTACTGAGCGGTACAGAGATATACGGCCCCGTACAGAGTGGTACAGAGATATACGGCACCGTACAGAGCTGTTCAGAGATTTTATACAGCCCCGTACAGACCGGTAGAGATATACGGCCCCGTACAGAGCTGTTCAGAGATATACGGCCCCGTACAGAGCTGTTCAGAGATATACGGCCCCGTACAGATCTGTTCAGAGTTATACGGACCCGTACAGAGCGGCACAGAGATATACGGCCCCGTACAGAGCTGTTCAGACGTATACGGCCCCGTACAGAGCGGTACAGAGCTATACAGCCCCGTAGAGAGCTGTTCGGAGAATTACGGCCCCGGACAAAGTTGTTCAGAGATTTTATACGGCCCCGTACAGACCGGTACAGAGATATACGGCCTCGTACAGAATGGTACAGAGCTATACTGCCCCAAAAGTGGTGTTCTGAGATTTTATACGGCCCCGTACAGAGCTGTTCTGAGATATACGGCCCCGTACAGAGCTGTTCAGAGTTATACGGCCCCGTACAGAGCAGTAGAGAGCTATACGGCCCCGTACAGAGGTGTTCAGAGATTTTATACGGCCCCGTACAGAGCTGTTCAGAGATATACGGCCCCGTACAGAGTTGTTCAGAGATTTTATACGGCCTCGGACAGAATGGTACAGAGATATACGGCCTCGTACAGAATGGTACAGAGCTATACGGCCTCGTACAGAATGGTACAGAGCTATACGGCCCCGTATAGTGGTGTTCTGAGATTTTATACGGCCCCGTACAGAGCTGTTCTGAGATATACGCCCCCCTACAGACCGGTACAGAGATATACGGCCCCGTAGAAAGCTGTTCAGAGATATACGGCCGCGTAGAGAGTTGTTCAGAGATTTTATACGGCCCCGTACAGACCGGTAGAGAGCTATACGGCCCCGTACAGAGGTGTTCAGAGATTTTATACGGCCCCGTACAGAGCTGTTCAGAGATTTTATACGGCCTCGTACAGAATGGTACAGAGCTATACGGCCCCGTACAGTGGTGTTCAGAGATTTTATACGGCCCCGTACAGTGCTGTTCAGAGATATATGGCCCCGTACAGAGCTGTTCAGAGGTATACGGCCCCGTACAGAGCGGCACAGAGCTATACTGCCCCGTCCAGAGCTGTTCAGAGATTTTATACGGCCCCGTACAGACTGGTACAGAGACATACGGCCCCGTACAGAGCTGTTCAGAGGTATACCGCCCCGTAGAGAGCGGCACAGAGATATACGGCCCCGTACAGAGCTGTTCAGAGGTATACGGCCCAGTACAGATCTGTTCAGAGTTATACGGCCCCGTATAGAGCGGCACAGAGATATACGGCCCCGTACAGAGCTGTTCAGACGTATACGGCCCCGTACAGAGCGGTACAGAGCTATACAGCCCCGTAGAGAGCTGTTCGGAGAATTACGGCCCGAACACAGTTGGTCAGAGATTTTATACGGCCCCGTACAGACCGGTACAGAGATATACGGCCGCGTACAGAATGGTACAGAGCTATACGGCCCCGTATAGTGCTTTTCTGAGATTTTATACGGCCCCGTACAGAGCTGTTCAGAGATATATGGCCGCGTAGAGAGTTGTTCAGAGATTTTATACGGCCCCGTACAGACCGGTAGAGAGCTATACGGCCCCGTACAGAGGTGTTCAGAGATTTTATACGGCCCCGTACAGAGCTGTTCAGAGATTTTATACGGCCTCGTACAGAATGGTACAGAGCTATACGGCCCCGTACAGTGGTGTTCAGAGATTTTATACGGCCCCGTACAGAGCTGTTCAGAGATATATCGCCCCGTACAGAGCTGTTCAGAGGTATACGGCCCCGTACAGAGCGGCACAGAGCTATACTGCCCCGTCCAGAGCTGTTCAGAGATTTTATACGGCCCCGTACAGACCGGTACAGAGACATACGGCCCCGTACAGAGCTGTTCAGAGGTATACGGCCCCGTAGAGAGCGGCACAGAGATATACGGCCCCGTACAGAGCTGTTCAGAGGTATACGGCCCAGTACAGATCTGTTCAGAGTTATACGGCCCCGTATAGAGCGGCACAGAGATATACGGCCCCGTACAGAGCTGTTCAGACGTATACGGCCCCGTACAGTGCGGTACAGAGCTATACAGCCCCGTAGAGAGCTGTTCGGAGAATTACGGCCCCGAACACAGTTGGTCAGAGATTTTATACGGCCCCGTACAGACCGGTACAGAGATATACGGCCGCGTACAGAATGGTACAGAGCTATACGGCCCCGTATAGTGCTTTTCTGAGATTTTATACGGCCCCGTACAGAGCTGTTCAGAGATATATGGCCCCGTACAGAGCTGTTCAGAGGTATACGGCCCCGTACAGAGCGGCACAGAGCTATACGGCCCCGTCCAGAGCTGTTCAGAGATTTTATACGGCCCCGTACAGAGCTGCTCAGAGATATACGGCCCCGTTCAGAGCCGTAGGGATATATACGGCCCCCTACAGACCGGTACAGAGATACACGGCCCCGTAGAGAGCTGTTCAGAGATTTTATACGGCCCCGTACAGACCGGTACAGAGATATACGGCCTCGTACAGAATGGTACAGAGCTATACGGCCCCGTACAGTGGTGTTCAGAGATTTTATACGGCCCCGTACAGAGCGGTACAGAGATATACGGCCCCGTACAGAGTTGTTCAGAGATTTTATACGGCCCCGTACAGACCGGTACAGAGACATACGGCCCCGTACAGAGCTGTTCAGAGGTATACGGCCCCGTAGAGAGCGGCACAGAGATATACAGCCCCGTAGAGAGCTGTTCGGAGAATTACGGCCCCGAACACAGTTGGTCAGAGATTTTATACGGCCCCGTACAGACCGGTACAGAGATATACGGCCGCGTACAGAATGGTACAGAGCTATACGGCCCCGTATAGTGCTTTTCTGAGATTTTATACGGCCCCGTACAGAGCTGTTCAGAGATATATGGCCCCGTACAGAGCTGTTCAGAGGTATACGGCCCCGTACAGAGCGGCACAGAGCTATACGGCCCCGTCCAGAGCTGTTCAGAGATTTTATACGGCCCCGTACAGAGCTGCTCAGAGATATACGGCCCCGTTCAGAGCCGTAGAGATATATACGGCCCCCTACAGACCGGTACAGAGATACACGGCCCCGTAGAGAGCTGTAAAGAGATATACGGCCCCGTACAGAGCTGTTCAGAGGTATACGGCCCCGTACAGAGCTGTTCAGAGATTTTATACGGCCCCGTACAGAGCGGTACAGATATATACGGCCCCCTACAGACCGGTACAGAGATATACGGCCCCGTAGATAGCTGTTCAGAGATATACGGCCCCATAGAGAGTTGTTCAGAGATTTTATACGGCCCCGTACAGACCGGTGCAGGGATATACGGCCTCGTACAGAATGGTACAGAGCTATACGGCCCCGTACAGATCTGTTCAGAGTTATACGGACCCGTACAGAGCGGCACAGAGATATACGGCCCCGTACAGAGCTGTTCAGACGTATACGGCCCCGTACAGAGCGGTACAGAGCTATACAGCCCCGTAGAGAGCTGTTCGGAGAATTACGGCCCCGTACAGAGCTGTTCTGAGATATACGGCCCCGTACAGAGCTGTTCAGAGTTATACGGCCCCGTACAGAGCAGTAGAGAGCTATACGGCCCCGTACAGAGGTGTTCAGAAATTTTATACGGCCCCGTACAGAGCTGTTCAGAGATATACGGCCCCGTACAGAGTTGTTCAGAGATTTTATACGGCCCCGTACAGAGCTGTTCAGAGGTATAAGGCCCCGTACAGAGCGGTACAGAGCTATACAGCCCCGTAGAGAGCTGTTCGGAGAATTACGGCCCCGAACAGAGTTGTTCAGTGATTTTAAACGTCCCCGTTCAGACCGGTACAGAGATATACGGCCTCGTACAGAATGGTACAGAGATATACAGCCCCGTACAATGGTGTTCAGAGATTTTATACGGCCCCTTACAGAGCTGTTCAGAGATTTTATACGGCCCCGGACAGATCTGTTCAGAGTTATACGGACCCGTACAGAGCGGCACAGAGATATACGGCCCCGTACAGAGCTGTTCAGACGTATACGGCCCCGTACAGAGCGGTACAGAGCTATACAGCCCCGTAGAGAGCTGTTCGGAGAATTACGGCCCCGGACAAAGTTGTTCAGAGATTTTATACGGCCCCGTACAGACCGGTACAGAGATATACGGCCTCGTACAGAATGGTACAGAGCTATACTGCCCCGTATAGTGGTGTTCTGAGATTTTATACGGCCCCGTACAGAGCTGTTCTGAGATATACGGCCCCGTACAGAGCTGTTCAGAGTTATACGGCCCCGTACAGAGCAGTAGAGAGCTATACGGCCCCGTACAGAGGTGTTCAGAGATTTTATACGGCCCCGTACAGAGCTGTTCAGAGATATACGGCCCCGTACAGAGTTGTTCAGAGATTTTATACGGCCTCGGACAGAATGGTACAGAGATATACGGCCTCGTACAGAATGGTACAGAGCTATACGGCCTCGTACAGAATGGTACAGAGCTATACGGCCCCGTATAGTGGTGTTCTGAGATTTTATACGGCCCCGTACAGAGCTGTTCTGAGATATACGCCCCCCTACAGACCGGTACAGAGATATACGGCCCCGTACAAAGCTGTTCAGAGATATACGGCCGCGTAGAGAGTTGTTCAGAGATTTTATACGGCCCCGTACAGACCGGTAGAGAGCTATACGGCCCCGTACAGAGGTGTTCAGAGATTTTATACGGCCCCGTACAGAGCTGTTCAGAGATTTTATACGGCCTCGTACAGAATGGTACAGAGCTATACAGCCCCGTACAGTGGTGTTCAGAGATTTTATACGGCCCCGTACAGAGCTGTTCAGAGATATACGGCCCCGTACAGAGCTGTAAAGAGATATACGGCCCCGTACAGAGCTGTTCAGAGGTATACGGCCCCGTACAGAGCTGTTCAGAGATTTTATACGGCCCCGTACAGAGCGGTACAGATATATACGGCCCCCTACAGACCGGTACAGAGATATACGGCCCCGTAGATAGCTGTTCAGAGATATACGGCCCCATAGAGAGTTGTTCAGAGATTTTATACGGCCCCGTACAGACCGGTGCAGGGATATACGGCCTCGTACAGAATGGTACAGAGCTATACGGCCCCGTACAGATCTGTTCAGAGTTATACGGACCCGTACAGAGCGGCACAGAGATATACGGCCCCGTACAGAGCTGTTCAGACGTATACGGCCCCGTACAGAGCGGTACAGAGCTATACAGCCCCGTAGAGAGCTGTTCGGAGAATTACGGCCCCGTACAGAGCTGTTCTGAGATATACGGCCCCGTACAGAGCTGTTCAGAGTTATACGGCCCCGTACAGAGCAGTAGAGAGCTATACGGCCCCGTACAGAGGTGTTCAGAAATTTTATACGGCCCCGTACAGAGCTGTTCAGAGATATACGGCCCCGTACAGAGTTGTTCAGAGATTTTATACGGCCCCGTACAGAGCTGTTCAGAGGTATAAGGCCCCGTACAGAGCGGTACAGAGCTATACAGCCCCGTAGAGAGCTGTTCGGAGAATTACGGCCCCGAACAGAGTTGTTCAGTGATTTTAAACGTCCCCGTTCAGACCGGTACAGAGATATACGGCCTCGTACAGAATGGTACAGAGATATACAGCCCCGTACAATGGTGTTCAGAGATTTTATACGGCCCCTTACAGAGCTGTTCAGAGATTTTATACGGCCCCGGACAGATCTGTTCAGAGTTATACGGACCCGTACAGAGCGGCACAGAGATATACGGCCCCGTACAGAGCTGTTCAGACGTATACGGCCCCGTACAGAGCGGTACAGAGCTATACAGCCCCGTAGAGAGCTGTTCGGAGAATTACGGCCCCGGACAAAGTTGTTCAGAGATTTTATACGGCCCCGTACAGACCGGTACAGAGATATACGGCCTCGTACAGAATGGTACAGAGCTATACTGCCCCGTATAGTGGTGTTCTGAGATTTTATACGGCCCCGTACAGAGCTGTTCTGAGATATACGGCCCCGTACAGAGCTGTTCAGAGTTATACGGCCCCGTACAGAGCAGTAGAGAGCTATACGGCCCCGTACAGAGGTGTTCAGAGATTTTATACGGCCCCGTACAGAGCTGTTCAGAGATATACGGCCCCGTACAGAGTTGTTCAGAGATTTTATACGGCCTCGGACAGAATGGTACAGAGATATACGGCCTCGTACAGAATGGTACAGAGCTATACGGCCTCGTACAGAATGGTACAGAGCTATACGGCCCCGTATAGTGGTGTTCTGAGATTTTATACGGCCCCGTACAGAGCTGTTCTGAGATATACGCCCCCCTACAGACCGGTACAGAGATATACGGCCCCGTACAAAGCTGTTCAGAGATATACGGCCGCGTAGAGAGTTGTTCAGAGATTTTATACGGCCCCGTACAGAGCTGTTCAGAGATATATGGCCCCGTACAGAGCTGTTCAGAGATATACGGCCCCGTACAGAGCGGCACAGAGATATACGGCCCCGTACAGAGCTGTTCAGAGATTTTATACGGCCCCGTACAGAGCTGTTCAGAGATATACGGCCCCGTACAGAGCTGTTCAGAGTTATACGGCCCCGTACAGAGCGGAACAGATATATACGGCCCCCTACAGACCGATACAGAGATATACGGCCCCGTAGAGAGCTGTTCAGAGATATACGGCCCCGTAGAGAGTTGTTCAGAGATTTTATACGGCCCCGTACAGACCGGTGCAGAGATATACGGCCTCGTACAGAATGGTACAGAGATTTTATACGGCCCCATACTGACGGGTACAGAGACATACGGCCCCGTACAGAGCTGTTCTGAGGTATACGGCCCCGTAGAGAGCGGCTCAGAGATATACGGCCCCGTAGAGAGCGGCTCAGAGATATACGGCCCCGTACAGAGCTGTTCAGAGATATACGGCCCCGTACAGAGTTGTTCAGAGATTTTATACGGCCCCGTCGAGAGCGGTACAGAGATATACGGACCCGTACAGAGCTGTTCAGCGATTTACGGCACGGTACTGTACGGTATAGAGATATACGGCCCCGTATAGTGGTGTTCAGAGATTTTATACGGCCCCGTACAGAGCTGTTCAGAGGTATACGGCCCCGTCCAGAGCTGTTCAAAGATATACGGCCCCGTAGAGAGCTGTTCAGAGATTTACGGCCCCGTACAGACCAGTACAGAGATATACGGCCTCGTACAGAATGGTACAGAGCTATACGGCCCCGTATAGTGGTGTTCAGAGATTTTATACGGCCCCGTACAGAGCTGTTCAGAGGTATACGGCCCCGTCCAGAGCTGTTCAAAGATACACGGCCCCGTAGAGAGCTGTTCGGAGAATTACGGCCCCGTACAGAGTTGTTCAGAGATTTTATACGGCCTCGGACAGAATGGTACAGAGATATACGGCCTCGTACAGAATGGTACAGAGCTATACGGCCTCGTACAGAATGGTACAGAGCTATACGGCCCCGTATAGTGGTGTTCTGAGATTTTATACGGCCCCGTACAGAGCTGTTCAGAGATATACGGCCCCGTACAGAGTTGTTCAGAGATTTTATACGGCCTCGGACAGAATGGTACAGAGATATACGGCCTCGTACAGAATGGTACAGAGCTATACGGCCTCGTACAGAATGGTACAGAGCTATACGGCCCCGTATAGTGGTGTTCTGAGATTTTATACGGCCCCGTACAGAGCTGTTCTGAGATATACGCACCCCTACAGACCGGTACAGAGATATACGGCCCCGTACAAAGCTGTTCAGAGATATACGGCCGCGTAGAGAGTTGTTCAGAGATTTTATACGGCCCCGTACAGACCGGTAGAGAGCTATACGGCCCCGTACAGAGGTGTTCAGAGATTTTATACGGCCCCGTACAGAGCTGTTCAGAGATTTTATACGGCCTCGTACAGAATGGTACAGAGCTATACAGCCCCGTACAGTGGTGTTCAGAGATTTTATACGGCCCCGTACAGAGCTGTTCAGAGATATACGGCCCCGTACAGAGCTGTAAAGAGATATACGGCCCCGTACAGAGCTGTTCAGAGGTATACGGCCCCGTACAGAGCTGTTCAGAGATTTTATACGGCCCCGTACAGAGCGGTACAGATATATACGGCCCCCTACAGACCGGTACAGAGATATACGGCCCCGTAGATAGCTGTTCAGAGATATACGGCCCCATAGAGAGTTGTTCAGAGATTTTATACGGCCCCGTACAGACCGGTGCAGGGATATACGGCCTCGTACAGAATGGTACAGAGCTATACGGCCCCGTACAGATCTGTTCAGAGTTATACTGACCCGTACAGAGCGGCACAGAGATATACGGCCCCGTACAGAGCTGTTCAGACGTATACGGCCCCGTACAGAGCGGTACAGAGCTATACAGCCCCGTAGAGAGCTGTTCGGAGAATTACGGCCCCGTACAGAGCTGTTCTGAGATATACGGCCCCGTACAGAGCTGTTCAGAGTTATACGGCCCCGTACAGAGCAGTAGAGAGCTATACGGCCCCGTACAGAGGTGTTCAGAAATTTTATACGGCCCCGTACAGAGCTGTTCAGAGATATACGGCCCCGTACAGAGTTGTTCAGAGATTTTATACGGCCCCGTACAGAGCTGTTCAGAGGTATAAGGCCCCGTACAGAGCGGTACAGAGCTATACAGCCCCGTAGAGAGCTGTTCGGAGAATTACGGCCCCGAACAGAGTTGTTCAGTGATTTTAAACGTTCCCGTTCAGACCGGTACAGAGATATACGGCCTCGTACAGAATGGTACAGAGATATACAGCCCTGTACAGAGCTGTTCAGAGATATACGGCCCCGTACAGATCTGTTCAGAGTTATACGGACCCGTACAGAGCGGCACAGAGATATACGGCCCCGTACAGAGCTGTTCAGACGTATACGGCCCCGTACAGAGCGGTACAGAGCTATACAGCCCCGTAGAGAGCTGTTCGGAGAATTACGGCCCCGGACAAAGTTGTTCAGAGATTTTATACGGCCCCGTACAGACCGGTACAGAGATATACGGCCTCGTACAGAATGGTACAGAGCTATACTGCCCCGTATAGTGGTGTTCTGAGATTTTATACGGCCCCGTACAGAGCTGTTCTGAGATATACGGCCCCGTACAGAGCTGTTCAGAGTTATACGGCCCCGTACAGAGCAGTAGAGAGCTATACGGCCCCGTACAGAGGTGTTCAGAGATTTTATACGGCCCCGTACAGAGCTGTTCAGAGATATACGGCCCCGTACAGAGTTGTTCAGAGATTTTATACGGCCTCGGACAGAATGGTACAGAGATATACGGCCTCGTACAGAATGGTACAGAGCTATACGGCCTCGTACAGAATGGTACAGAGCTATACGGCCCCGTATAGTGGTGTTCTGAGATTTTATACGGCCCCGTACAGAGCTGTTCTGAGATATACGCCCCCCTACAGACCGGTACAGAGATATACGGCCCCGTACAAAGCTGTTCAGAGATATACGGCCGCGTAGAGAGTTGTTCAGAGATTTTATACGGCCCCGTACAGACCGGTAGAGAGCTATACGGCCCCGTACAGAGGTGTTCAGAGATTTTATACGGCCCCGTACAGAGCTGTTCAGAGATTTTATACGGCCTCGTACAGAATGGTACAGAGCTATACAGCCCCGTACAGTGGTGTTCAGAGATTTTATACGGCCCCGTACAGAGCTGCTCAGAGATATATGGCCCCGTACAGAGCTGTTCAGAGGTATACGGCCCCGTACAGAGCGGCACAGAGCTATACTGCCCCGTCCAGAGCTGTTCAGAGATTTTATACGGCCCCGTACAGACCGGTAGAGAGACATACGGCCCCGTACAGAGCTGTTCAGAGGTATACGGCCCCGTAGAGAGCGGCACAGAGATATACGGCCCCGTACAGAGCTGTTCAGAGGTATACGGCCCCGAACACAGTTGGTCAGAGATTTTATACGGCCCCGTACAGACCGGTACAGAGATATACGGCCGCGTACAGAATGGTACAGAGCTATACGGCCCCGTAGAGAGCTGTTCAGAGATTTAGGGCCCCGTACAGACCGGTACAGAGTTATACGGCCCCGTACAGAGCGGCACAGAGATATACGGCCCCGTACAGAGCTGTTCAGAGATTTTATACGGCCCCGTACAGAGCTGTTCAGAGATATACGGCCCCGTACAGAGCTGTTCAGAGTTATACGGCCCCGTACAGAGCGGTACAGATATATACGGCCCCCTACAGACCGATACAGAGATATACGCCCCGTAGAGAGCTGTTCAGAGATATACGGCCCCGTAGAGAGTTGTTCAGAGATTTTATACGGCCCCGTACAGACCGGTGCAGAGATATACGGCCTCGTACAGAATGGTACAGAGATTTTATACGGCCCCATACTGACGGGTACAGAGACATACGGCCCCGTACAGAGCTGTTCTGAGGTATACGGCCCCGTAGAGAGCGGCGCAGAGATATACGGCCCCGTAGAGAGCGGCTCAGAGATATACGGCCCCGTACAGAGCTGTTCAGAGATATACGGCCCCGTACAGAGTTGTTCAGAGATTTTATACGGCCCCGTCGAGAGCGGTACAGAGATATACGGACCCGTACAGAGCTGTTCAGCGATTTACGGCACGGTACTGTACGGTATAGAGATATACGGCCCCGTATAGTGGTGTTCAGAGATTTTATACGGCCCCGTACAGAGCTGTTCAGAGGTATACGGCCCCGTCCAGAGCTGTTCAAAGATATACGGCCCCGTAGAGAGCTGTTCAGAGATTTACGGCCCCGTACAGACCAGTACAGAGATATACGGCCTCGTACAGAATGGTACAGAGCTATACGGCCCCGTATAGTGGTGTTCAGAGATTTTATACGGCCCCGTACAGAGCTGTTCAGAGGTATACGGCCCCGTCCAGAGCTGTTCAAAGATACACGGCCCCGTAGAGAGCTGTTCAGAGATTTACGGCCCCGTACAGACCGGTACAGAGTTATACGGCCCCGTACAGAGCGGCACAGAGATATACGTCCCCGTACAGAGCTGTTCAGAGATTTTATACGGCCCCGTACAGAGCTGTTCAGAGGTATAAGGCCCCGTACAGAGCGGTACAGAGCTATACAGCCCCGTAGAGAGCTGTTCGGAGAATTACGGCCCCGAACAGAGATGTTCAGTGATTTTGAACGTCCCCGTTCAGACCGGTACAGAGATATACGGCCTCGTACAGAATGGTACAGAGATATACAGCCCCGTACAATGGTGTTCAGAGATTTTATACGGCCCCGTACAGAGCTGTTCAGAGATTTTATACGGCCCCGGACAGATCTGTTCAGAGTTATACGGACCCGTACAGAGCGGCACAGAGATATACGGCCCCGTACAGAGCTGTTCAGACGTATACGGCCCCGTACAGAGCGGTACAGAGCTATACAGCCCCGTAGAGAGCTGTTCGGAGAATTACGGCCCCGGACAAAGTTGTTCTGAGATTTTATACGGCCCCGTACAGAGCTGTTCTGAGATATACGGCCCCGTACAGAGCTGTTCAGAGTTATACGGCCCCGTACAGAGCAGTAGAGAGCTATACGGCCCCGTACAGAGGTGTTCAGAGATTTTATACGGCCCCGTACAGAGCTGTTTAGAGATATACGGCCCCGTACAGAGTTGTTCAGAGATTTTATACGGCCTCGGACAGAATGGTACAGAGATATACGGCCTCGTACAGAATGGTACAGAGCTATACGGCCTCGTACAGAATGGTACAGAGCTATACGGCCCCGTATAGTGGTGTTCTGAGATTTTATACGGCCCCGTACAGAGCTGTTCTGAGATATACGCCCCCCTACAGACCGGTACAGAGGTATACGGCCCCGTACAAAGCTGTTCAGAGATATACGGCCGCGTAGAGAGTTGTTCAGAGATTTTATACGGCCCCGTACAGACCGGTAGAGAGCTATACGGCCCCGTACAGAGGTGTTCAGAGATTTTATACGGCCCCGTACAGAGCTGTTCAGAGATTTTATACGGCCTCGTACAGAATGGTACAGAGCTATACGGCCCCGTACAGTGGTGTTCAGAGATTTTATACGGCCCCGTACAGAGCTGTTCAGAGATATATGGCCCCGTACAGAGCTGTTCAGAGGTATACGGCCCCGTACAGAGCGGCACAGAGCTATACTGCCCCGTCCAGAGCTGTTCAGAGATTTTATACGGCCCCGTACAGACCGGTAGAGAGACATACGGCCCCGTACAGAGCTGTTCAGAGGTATACGGCCCCGTAGAGAGCGGCACAGTGATATACGGCCCCATGCAGAGCTGTTCAGAGGTATACGGCCCAGTACAGATCTGTTCAGAGTTATACGGCCCCGTATAGAGCGGCACAGAGATATACGGCCCCGTACAGAGCTGTTCAGACGTATACGGCCCCGTACAGAGCGGTACAGAGCTATACAGCCCCGTAGAGAGCTGTTCGGAGAATTACGGCCCCGAACACAGTTGGTCAGAGATTTTATACGGCCCCGTACAGACCGGTACAGAGATATACGGCCGCGTACAGAATGGTACAGAGCTATACGGCCCCGTATAGTGCTTTTCTGAGATTTTATACGGCCCCGTACAGAGCTGTTCAGAGATATATGGCCCCGTACAGAGCTGTTCAGAGGTATACGGCCCCGTACAGAGCGGCACAGAGCTATACGGCCCCGTCCAGAGCTGTTCAGAGATTTTATACGGCCCCGTTCAGAGCTGCTCAGAGATATACGGCCCCGTTCAGAGCGGTAGAGATATATACGGCCCCCTACAGACCGGTACAGAGATACACGGCCCCGTAGAGAGCTGTTCAGAGATTTTATACGGCCCCGTACAGACCGGTACAGAGATATACGGCCTCGTACAGAATGGTACAGAGCTATACGGCCCCGTACAGTGGTGTTCAGAGATTTTATACGGCCCCGTACAGAGCGGTACAGAGATATACGGCCCCGTACAGAGTTGTTCAGAGATTTTATACGGCCCCGTACAGACCGGTACAGAGACATACGGCCCCGTACAGAGCTGTTCAGAGATATACGGCCCCGTACAGAGCTGTAAAGAGATATACGGCCCCGTACAGAGCTGTTCAGAGGTATACGGCCCCCTACAGAGCGGCACAGAGACATACGGCCCCGTACAGAGCTGTTCAGAGTTATACGGCCCCGTACAGAGCAGTAGAGAGCTATACGGCCCCGTACAGAGGTGTTCAGAGATTTTATACGGCCCCGTACAGAGCTGTTCAGAGATATACGGCCCCGTACAGAGTTGTTCAGAGATTTTATACGGCCTCGGACAGAATGGTACAGAGATATACGGCCTCGTACAGAATGGTACAGAGATATACGGCCCCGTAGAAAGCTGTTCAGAGATATACGGCCGCGTAGAGAGTTGTTCAGAGATTTTATACGGCCCCGTACAGACCGGTAGAGAGCTATACGGCCCCGTACAGAGGTGTTCAGAGATTTTATACGGCCCCGTACAGAGCTGTTCAGAGATTTTATACGGCCTCGTACAGAATGGTACATAGCTATACGGCCCCGTACAGTGGTGTTCAGAGATTTTATACGGCCCCGTACAGAGCGGTACATAGATATACGGCCCCGTACAGAGCTGTTCAGAGGTATACGGCCCCGTACAGAGCGGCACATAGATATACGGCCCCGTACAGAGCTGTTCAGAGTTATACGGCCCCGGACAGAGCTGTTCAGCGAATTACGGCACTGTACTGTACGGTATAGAGCTATACGGCCCCGTACAGAGGTGTTCAGAGATTTTATACGGCCCCGTACAGAGTTGTTTAGAGATTTTATACGGCCTCGGACAGAATGGTACAGAGATATACGGCCTCGTACAGAAAGGTACAGAGCTATACGGCCCCGTAGAGAGCTGTTCGGAGAATTACGGCCCCGAACAGAGTTGTTCAGTGATTTTAAACGTCCCCGTTCAGACCGGTACAGAGATATACGGCCTCGTACAGAATGGTACAGAGATATACGGCCCCGTACAGTGGTGTTCAGAGATTTTATACGGCCCCGTACAGAGCTGTTCAGAGATATACGGCCCCGTACAGAGCGGCACAGAGATATACGGCCCGGTACAGAGCTGTTCAGAGATATACGGCCCCGTACAGATCTGTTCAGAGTTATACGGCCCTGTACCGAGCGGCACAGAGATATACGGCCCGGTACAGAGCTGTTCAGAGATATACGGCCCCGTACAGATCTGTTCAGAGTTATACGGCCCCGTACAGAGCGGCACAGAGATATACGGCCCCGTACAGAGCTGTTCAGACGTATACGGCCCCGTACAGAGCGGTACAGAGCTATACAGCCCCGTAGAGAGCTGTTCGGAGAATTACGGCCCCGAACAAAGTTGTTCAGAGATTTTATACGGCCCCGTACAGACCGGTACAGAGATATACGGCCTCGTACAGAATGGTACAGAGCTATACTGCCCCGTATAGTGGTGTTCTGAGATTTTATACGGCCCCGTACAGAGCTGTTCAGAGATATACGGCCCCGTACAGAGCTGTTCAGAGTTATACGGCCCCGTACAGAGCGGTAGAGAGCTATACGGCCCCGTACAGAGGTGTTCAGAGATTTTATACGGCCCCGTACAGAGCTGTTCAGAGATATACGGCCCCGTACAGAATGGTACAGAGCTATACGGCCCCGTATAGTGGTGTTCTGAGATTTTATACGGCCCCGTACAGAGCTGTTCAGCGATTTACGGCACTGTACTGTACGGTATAGAGCTATACGGCCCCGTACAGAGGTGTTCAGAGATTTTATACGGCCCCGTACAGAGTTGTTTAGAGATTTTATACGGCCTCGGACAGAATGGTACAGAGATATACGGCCTCGTACAGAAAGGTACAGAGCTATACGGCCCCGTAGAGAGCTGTTCGGAGAATTACGGCCCCGAACAGAGTTGTTCAGTGATTTTAAACGTCCCCGTTCAGACCGGTACAGAGATATACGGCCTCGTACAGAATGGTACAGAGATATACGGCCCCGTACAGTGGTGTTCAGAGATTTTATACGGCCCCGTACAGAGCTGTTCAGAGATATACGGCCCCGTACAGAGCGGCACAGAGATATACGGCCCGGTACAGAGCTGTTCAGAGATATACGGCCCCGTACAGATCTGTTCAGAGTTATACGGCCCTGTACCGAGCGGCACAGAGATATACGGCCCGGTACAGAGCTGTTCAGAGATATACGGCCCCGTACAGATCTGTTCAGAGTTATACGGCCCCGTACAGAGCGGCACAGAGATATACGGCCCCGTACAGAGCTGTTCAGACGTATACGGCCCCGTACAGAGCGGTACAGAGCTATACAGCCCCGTAGAGAGCTGTTCGGAGAATTACGGCCCCGAACAAAGTTGTTCAGAGATTTTATACGGCCCCGTACAGACCGGTACAAAGATATACGGCCTCGTACAGAATGGTACAGAGCTATACTGCCCCGTATAGTGGTGTTCTGAGATTTTATACGGCCCCGTACAGAGCTGTTCAGAGATATACGGCCCCGTACAGAGCTGTTCAGAGTTATACGGCCCCGTACAGAGCGGTAGAGAGCTATACGGCCCCGTACAGAGGTGTTCAGAGATTTTATACGGCCCCGTACAGAGCTGTTCAGAGATATACGGCCCCGTACAGAATGGTACAGAGCTATACGGCCCCGTATAGTGGTGTTCTGAGATTTTATACGGCCCCGTACAGAGCTGTTCAGCGATTTACGGCACTGTACTGTACGGTATAGAGCTATACGGCCCCGTACAGAGGTGTTCAGAGATTTTATACGGCCCCGTACAGAGTTGTTTAGAGATTTTATACGGCCTCGGACAGAATGGTACAGAGATATACGGCCTCGTACAGAAAGGTACAGAGCTATACGGCCCCGTAGAGAGCTGTTCGGAGAATTACGGCCCCGAACAGAGTTGTTCAGTGATTTTAAACGTCCCCGTTCAGACCGGTACAGAGATATACGGCCTCGTACAGAATGGTACAGAGATATACGGCCCCGTACAGTGGTGTTCAGAGATTTTATACGGCCCCGTACAGAGCTGTTCAGAGATATAAGGCCCCGTACAGAGCGGCACAGAGATATACGGCCCGGTACAGAGCTGTTCAGAGATATACTGCCCCGTACAGATCTGTTCAGAGTTATACGGCCCTGTACAGAGCGGCACAGAGATATACGGCCCGGTACAGAGCTGTTCAGAGATATACGGCCCCGTACAGAGCTGTTCAGAGTTATACGGCCCCGTACAGAGCGGTAGAGAGCTATACGTCCCCGTACAGAGGTGTTCAGAGATTTTATACGGCCCCGTACAGAGCTGTTCAGAGATATACGGCCCCGTACAGAATGGTACAGAGCTATACGGCCCCGTATAGTGGTGTTCTGAGATTTTATACGGCCCCGTACAGAGCTGTTCAGCGATTTACGGCACTGTACTGTACGGTATAGAGATATACGGCCCCGTACAGTGCTGTTCTGAGATATACCGCCCCGTACAGAGCTGTATAGAGATATACGGCCCCGTACTGAGCGGTACAGAGATATACGGCCCCGTACAGAGTGGTACAGAGATATACGGCACCGTACAGAGCTGTTCAGAGATTTTATACAGCCCCGTACAGACCGGTAGAGATATACGGCCCCGTACAGAGCTGTTCAGAGATATACGGCCCCGTACAGAGCTGTTCAGAGATATACGGCCCCGTACAGATCTGTTCAGAGTTATACGGACCCGTACAGAGCGGCACAGAGATATACGGCCCCGTACAGAGCTGTTCAGACGTATACGGCCCCGTACAGAGCGGTACAGAGCTATACAGCCCCGTAGAGAGCTGTTCGGAGAATTACGGCCCCGGACAAAGTTGTTCAGAGATTTTATACGGCCCCGTACAGACCGGTACAGAGATATACGGCCTCGTACAGAATGGTACAGAGCTATACTGCCCCAAAAGTGGTGTTCTGAGATTTTATACGGCCCCGTACAGAGCTGTTCTGAGATATACGGCCCCGTACAGAGCTGTTCAGAGTTATACGGCCCCGTACAGAGCAGTAGAGAGCTATACGGCCCCGTACAGAGGTGTTCAGAGATTTTATACGGCCCCGTACAGAGCTGTTCAGAGATATACGGCCCCGTACAGAGTTGTTCAGAGATTTTATACGGCCTCGGACAGAATGGTACAGAGATATACGGCCTCGTACAGAATGGTACAGAGCTATACGGCCTCGTACAGAATGGTACAGAGCTATACGGCCCCGTATAGTGGTGTTCTGAGATTTTATACGGCCCCGTACAGAGCTGTTCTGAGATATACGCCCCCCTACAGACCGGTACAGAGATATACGGCCCCGTAGAAAGCTGTTCAGAGATATACGGCCGCGTAGAGAGTTGTTCAGAGATTTTATACGGCCCCGTACAGACCGGTAGAGAGCTATACGGCCCCGTACAGAGGTGTTCAGAGATTTTATACGGCCCCGTACAGAGCTGTTCAGAGATATATGGCCCCGTACAGAGCTGTTCAGAGGTATACGGCCCCGTACAGAGCGGCACAGAGCTATACTGCCCCGTCCAGAGCTGTTCAGAGATTTTATACGGCCCCGTACAGACTGGTACAGAGACATACGGCCCCGTACAGAGCTGTTCAGAGGTATACGGCCCCGTAGAGAGCGGCACAGAGATATACGGCCCCGTACAGAGCTGTTCAGAGGTATACGGCCCAGTACAGATCTGTTCAGAGTTATACGGCCCCGTATAGAGCGGCACAGAGATATACGGCCCCGTACAGAGCTGTTCAGACGTATACGGCCCCGTACAGAGCGGTACAGAGCTATACAGCCCCGTAGAGAGCTGTTCGGAGAATTACGGCCCGAACACAGTTGGTCAGAGATTTTATACGGCCCCGTACAGACCGGTACAGAGATATACGGCCGCGTACAGAATGGTACAGAGCTATACGGCCCCGTATAGTGCTTTTCTGAGATTTTATACGGCCCCGTACAGAGCTGTTCAGAGATATATGGCCGCGTAGAGACTTGTTCAGAGATTTTATACGGCCCCGTACAGACCGGTAGAGAGCTATACGGCCCCGTACAGAGGTGTTCAGAGATTTTATACGGCCCCGTACAGAGCTGTTCAGAGATTTTATACGGCCTCGTACAGAATGGTACAGAGCTATACGGCCCCGTACAGTGGTGTTCAGAGATTTTATACGGCCCCGTACAGAGCTGTTCAGAGATATATCGCCCCGTACAGAGCTGCTCAGAGGTATACGGCCCCGTACAGAGCGGCACAGAGCTATACTGCCCCGTCCAGAGCTGTTCAGAGATTTTATACGGCCCCGTACAGACCGGTACAGAGACATACGGCCCCGTACAGAGCTGTTCAGAGGTATACGGCCCCGTAGAGAGCGGCACAGAGATATACGGCCCCGTACAGAGCTGTTCAGAGGTATACGGCCCAGTACAGATCTGTTCAGAGTTATACGGCCCCGTATAGAGCGGCACAGAGATATACGGCCCCGTACAGAGCTGTTCAGACGTATACGGCCCCGTACAGTGCGGTACAGAGCTATACAGCCCCGTAGAGAGCTGTTCGGAGAATTACGGCCCCGAACACAGTTGGTCAGAGATTTTATACGGCCCCGTACAGACCGGTACAGAGATATACGGCCGCGTACAGAATGGTACAGAGCTATACGGCCCCGTATAGTGCTTTTCTGAGATTTTATACGGCCCCGTACAGAGCTGTTCAGAGATATATGGCCCCGTACAGAGCTGTTCAGAGGTATACGGCCCCGTACAGAGCGGCACAGAGCTATACGGCCCCGTCCAGAGCTGTTCAGAGATTTTATACGGCCCCGTACAGAGCTGCTCAGAGATATACGGCCCCGTTCAGAGCCGTAGGGATATATACGGCCCCCTACAGACCGGTACAGAGATACACGGCCCCGTAGAGAGCTGTTCAGAGATTTTATACGGCCCCGTACAGACCGGTACAGAGATATACGGCCTCGTACAGAATGGTACAGAGCTATACGGCCCCGTACAGTGGTGTTCAGAGATTTTATACGGCCCCGTACAGAGCGGTACAGAGATATACGGCCCCGTACAGAGTTGTTCAGAGATTTTATACGGCCCCGTACAGACCGGTACAGAGACATACGGCCCCGTACAGAGCTGTTCAGAGGTATACGGCCCCGTAGAGAGCGGCACAGAGATATACAGCCCCGTAGAGAGCTGTTCGGAGAATTACGGCCCCGAACACAGTTGGTCAGAGATTTTATACGGCCCCGTACAGACCGGTACAGAGATATACGGCCGCGTACAGAATGGTACAGAGCTATACGGCCCCGTATAGTGCTTTTCTGAGATTTTATACGGCCCCGTACAGAGCTGTTCAGAGATATATGGCCCCGTACAGAGCTGTTCAGAGGTATACGGCCCCGTACAGAGCGGCACAGAGCTATACGGCCCCGTCCAGAGCTGTTCAGAGATTTTATACGGCCCCGTACAGAGCTGCTCAGAGATATACGGCCCCGTTCAGAGCCGTAGAGATATATACGGCCCCCTACAGACCGGTACAGAGATACACGGCCCCGTAGAGAGCTGTTCAGAGATTTTATACGGCCCCGTACAGACCGGTACAGAGATATACGGCCCCGTACAGAATGGTACAGAGCTATACGGCCCCGTACAGTGGTGTTCAGAGATTTTATACGGCCCCGTACAGAGCGGTACAGAGATATACGGCCCCGTACAGAGTTGTTCAGAGATTTTATACGGCCCCGTACAGACCGGTACAGAGACATACGGCCCCGTACAGAGCTGTTCGGAGAATTACGGCCCCGTACAGAGCTGTTCTGAGATATACGGCCCCGTACAGAGCTGTTCAGAGTTATACGGCCCCGTACAGAGCAGTAGAGAGCTATACGGCCCCGTACAGAGGTGTTCAGAAATTTTATACGGCCCCGTACAGAGCTGTTCAGAGATATACGGCCCCGTACAGAGTTGTTCAGAGATTTTATACGGCCCCGTACAGAGCTGTTCAGAGGTATAAGGCCCCGTACAGAGCGGTACAGAGCTATACAGCCCCGTAGAGAGCTGTTCGGAGAATTACGGCCCCGAACAGAGTTGTTCAGTGATTTTAAACGTCCCCGTTCAGACCGGTACAGAGATATACGGCCTCGTACAGAATGGTACAGAGATATACAGCCCCGTACAATGGTGTTCAGAGATTTTATACGGCCCCTTACAGAGCTGTTCAGAGATTTTATACGGCCCCGGACAGATCTGTTCAGAGTTATACGGACCCGTACAGAGCGGCACAGAGATATACGGCCCCGTACAGAGCTGTTCAGACGTATACGGCCCCGTACAGAGCGGTACAGAGCTATACAGCCCCGTAGAGAGCTGTTCGGAGAATTACGGCCCCGGACAAAGTTGTTCTGAGATTTTATACGGCCCCGTACAGAGCTGTTCTGAGATATACGGCCCCGTACAGAGCTGTTCAGAGTTATACGGCCCCGTACAGAGCAGTAGAGAGCTATACGGCCCCGTACAGAGGTGTTCAGAGATTTTATACGGCCCCGTACAGAGCTGTTCAGAGATATACGGCCCCGTACAGAGTTGTTCAGAGATTTTATACGGCCTCGGACAGAATGGTACAGAGATATACGGCCTCGTACAGAATGGTACAGAGCTATACGGCCTCGTACAGAATGGTACAGAGCTATACGGCCCCGTATAGTGGTGTTCTGAGATTTTATACGGCCCCGTACAGAGCTGTTCTGAGATATACGCCCCCCTACAGACCGGTACAGAGGTATACGGCCCCGTACAAAGCTGTTCAGAGATATACGGCCGCGTAGAGAGTTGTTCAGAGATTTTATACGGCCCCGTACAGACCGGTAGAGAGCTATACGGCCCCGTACAGAGGTGTTCAGAGATTTTATACGGCCCCGTACAGAGCTGTTCAGAGATTTTATACGGCCTCGTACAGAATGGTACAGAGCTATACGGCCCCGTACAGTGGTGTTCAGAGATTTTATACGGCCCCGTACAGAGCTGTTCAGAGATATATGTCCCCGTACAGAGCTGTTCAGAGGTATACGGCCCCGTACAGAGCGGCACAGAGCTATACTGCCCCGTCCAGAGCTGTTCAGAGATTTTATACGGCCCCGTACAGACCGGTAGAGAGACATACGGCCCCGTACAGAGCTGTTCAGAGGTATACGGCCCCGTAGAGAGCGGCACAGAGATATACGGCCCCATGCAGAGCTGTTCAGAGGTATACGGCCCAGTACAGATCTGTTCAGAGTTATACGGCCCCGTATAGAGCGGCACAGAGATATACGGCCCCGTACAGAGCTGTTCAGACGTATACGGCCCCGTACAGAGCGGTACAGAGCTATACAGCCCCGTAGAGAGCTGTTCGGAGAATTACGGCCCCGAACACAGTTGGTCAGAGATTTTATACGGCCCCGTACAGACCGGTACAGAGATATACGGCCGCGTACAGAATGGTACAGAGCTATACGGCCCCGTATAGTGCTTTTCTGAGATTTTATACGGCCCCGTACAGAGCTGTTCAGAGATATATGGCCCCGTACAGAGCTGTTCAGAGGTATACGGCCCCGTACAGAGCGGCACAGAGCTATACGGCCCCGTCCAGAGCTGTTCAGAGATTTTATACGGCCCCGTTCAGAGCTGCTCAGAGATATACGGCCCCGTTCAGAGCGGTAGAGATATATACGGCCCCCTACAGACCGGTACAGAGATACACGGCCCCGTAGAGAGCTGTTCAGAGATTTTATACGGCCCCGTACAGACCGGTACAGAGATATACGGCCTCGTACAGAATGGTACAGAGCTATACGGCCCCGTACAGTGGTGTTCAGAGATTTTATACGGCCCCGTACAGAGCGGTACAGAGATATACGGCCCCGTACAGAGTTGTTCAGAGATTTTATACGGCCCCGTACAGACCGGTACAGAGACATACGGCCCCGTACAGAGCTGTTCAGAGGTATACTGCCCCGTAGAGAGCGGCACAGAGATATACGGCCCCGTACAGAGCTGTTCAGAGATATACGGCCCCGTACAGAGCTGTAAAGAGATATACGGCCCCGTACAGAGCTGTTCAGAGGTATACGGCCCCCTACAGAGCGGCACAGAGACATACGGCCCCGTACAGAGCTGTTCAGAGTTATACGGCCCCGTACAGAGCAGTAGAGAGCTATACGGCCCCGTACAGAGGTGTTCAGAGATTTTATACGGCCCCGTACAGAGCTGTTCAGAGATATACGGCCCCGTACAGAGTTGTTCAGAGATTTTATACGGCCTCGGACAGAATGGTACAGAGATATACGGCCTCGTACAGAATGGTACAGAGATATACGGCCCCGTAGAAAGCTGTTCAGAGATATACGGCCGCGTAGAGAGTTGTTCAGAGATTTTATACGGCCCCGTACAGACCGGTAGAGAGCTATACGGCCCCGTACAGAGGTGTTCAGAGATTTTATACGGCCCCGTACAGAGCTGTTCAGAGATTTTATACGGCCTCGTACAGAATGGTACATAGCTATACGGCCCCGTACAGTGGTGTTCAGAGATTTTATACGGCCCCGTACAGAGCGGTACATAGATATACGGCCCCGTACAGAGCTGTTCAGAGGTATACGGCCCCGTACAGAGCGGCACATAGATATACGGCCCCGTACAGAGCTGTTCAGAGTTATACGGCCCCGGACAGAGCTGTTCAGCGAATTACGGCACTGTACTGTACGGTATAGAGCTATACGGCCCCGTACAGAGGTGTTCAGAGATTTTATACGGCCCCGTACAGAGTTGTTTAGAGATTTTATACGGCCTCGGACAGAATGGTACAGAGATATACGGCCTCGTACAGAAAGGTACAGAGCTATACGGCCCCGTAGAGAGCTGTTCGGAGAATTACGGCCCCGAACAGAGTTGTTCAGTGATTTTAAACGTCCCCGTTCAGACCGGTACAGAGATATACGGCCTCGTACAGAATGGTACAGAGATATACGGCCCCGTACAGTGGTGTTCAGAGATTTTATACGGCCCCGTACAGAGCTGTTCAGAGATATACGGCCCCGTACAGAGCGGCACAGAGATATACGGCCCGGTACAGAGCTGTTCAGAGATATACGGCCCCGTACAGATCTGTTCAGAGTTATACGGCCCTGTACCGAGCGGCACAGAGATATACGGCCCGGTACAGAGCTGTTCAGAGATATACGGCCCCGTACAGATCTGTTCAGAGTTATACGGCCCCGTACAGAGCGGCACAGAGATATACGGCCCCGTACAGAGCTGTTCAGACGTATACGGCCCCGTACAGAGCGGTACAGAGCTATACAGCCCCGTAGAGAGCTGTTCGGAGAATTACGGCCCCGAACAAAGTTGTTCAGAGATTTTATACGGCCCCGTACAGACCGGTACAGAGATATACGGCCTCGTACAGAATGGTACAGAGCTATACTGCCCCGTATAGTGGTGTTCTGAGATTTTATACGGCCCCGTACAGAGCTGTTCAGAGATATACGGCCCCGTACAGAGCTGTTCAGAGTTATACGGCCCCGTACAGAGCGGTAGAGAGCTATACGGCCCCGTACAGAGGTGTTCAGAGATTTTATACGGCCCCGTACAGAGCTGTTCAGAGATATACGGCCCCGTACAGAATGGTACAGAGCTATACGGCCCCGTATAGTGGTGTTCTGAGATTTTATACGGCCCCGTACAGAGCTGTTCAGCGATTTACGGCACTGTACTGTACGGTATAGAGATATACGGCCCCGTACAGTGCTGTTCTGAGATATACCGCCCCGTACAGAGCTGTATAGAGATATACGGCCCCGTACTGAGCGGTACAGAGATATACGGCCCCGTACAGAGTGGTACAGAGATATACGGCACCGTACAGAGCTGTTCAGAGATTTTATACAGCCCCGTACAGACCGGTAGAGATATACGGCCCCGTACAGAGCTGTTCAGAGATATACGGCCCCGTACAGAGCTGTTCAGAGATATACGGCCCCGTACAGATCTGTTCAGAGTTATACGGACCCGTACAGAGCGGCACAGAGCTATACGGCCCCGTACAGAGCTGTTCAGACGTATACGGCCCCGTACAGAGCGGTACAGAGCTATACAGCCCCGTAGAGAGCTGTTCGGAGAATTACGGCCCCGGACAAAGTTGTTCAGAGATTTTATACGGCCCCGTACAGACCGGTACAGAGATATACGGCCTCGTACAGAATGGTACAGAGCTATACTGCCCCGTATAGTGGTGTTCTGAGATTTTATACGGCCCCGTACAGAGCTGTTCTGAGATATACGGCCCCGTACAGAGCTGTTCAGAGTTATACGGCCCCGTACAGAGCAGTAGAGAGCTATACGGCCCCGTACAGAGGTGTTCAGAGATTTTATACGGCCCCGTACAGAGCTGTTCAGAGATATACGGCCCCGTACAGAGTTGTTCAGAGATTTTATACGGCCTCGGACAGAATGGTACAGAGATATACGGCCTCGTACAGAATGGTACAGAGCTATACGGCCTCGTACAGAATGGTACAGAGCTATACGGCCCCGTATAGTGGTGTTCTGAGATTTTATACGGCCCCGTACAGAGCTGTTCTGAGATATACGCCCCCCTACAGACCGGTACAGAGATATACGGCCCCGTAGAAAGCTGTTCAGAGATATACGGCCGCGTAGAGAGTTGTTCAGAGATTTTATACGGCCCCGTACAGACCGGTAGAGAGCTATACGGCCCCGTACAGAGGTGTTCAGAGATTTTATACGGCCCCGTACAGAGCTGTTCAGAGATTTTATACGGCCTCGTACAGAATGGTACAGAGCTATACGGCCCCGTACAGTGGTGTTCAGAGATTTTATACGGCCCCGTACAGAGCTGTTCAGAGATATATGGCCCCGTACAGAGCTGTTCAGAGGTATACGGCCCCGTACAGAGCGGCACAGAGCTATACTGCCCCGTCCAGAGCTGTTCAGAGATTTTATACGGCCCCGTACAGACGGGTACAGAGACATACGGCCCCGTACAGAGCTGTTCAGAGATATACGGCCCCGTTCAGAGCGGTAGAGATATATACGGCCCCCTACAGACCGGTACAGAGATACACGGCCCCGTAGAGAGCTGTTCAGAGATTTTATACGGCCCCGTACAGACCGGTACAGAGATATACGGCCTCGTACAGAATGGTACAGAGCTATACGGCCCCGTACAGTGGTGTTCAGAGATTTTATACGGCCCCGTACAGAGCGGTACAGAGATATACGGCCCCGTACAGAGTTGTTCAGAGATTTTATACGGCCCCGTACAGACCGGTACAGAGACATACGGCCCCGTACAGAGCTGTTCAGAGGTATACGGCCCCGTAGAGAGAGGCACAGAGATATACGGCCCCGTACAGAGCTGTTCAGAGATATATGGCCCCGTACAGAGCTGTTCAGAGGTATACGGCCCCGTACAGAGCGGCACAGAGCTATACGGCCCCGTCCAGAGCTGTTCAGAGATTTTATACGGCCCCGTTCAGAGCTGCTCAGAGATATACGGCCCCGTTCAGAGCGGTAGAGATATATACGGCCCCCTACAGACCGGTACAGAGATACACGGCCCCGTAGAGAGCTGTTCAGAGATTTTATACGGCCCCGTACAGACCGGTACAGAGATATACGGCCTCGTACAGAATGGTACAGAGCTATACGGCCCCGTACAGTGGTGTTCAGAGATTTTATACGGCCCCGTACAGAGCGGTACAGAGATATACGGCCCCGTACAGAGTTGTTCAGAGATTTTATACGGCCCCGTACAGACCGGTACAGAGACATACGGCCCCGTACAGAGCTGTTCAGAGGTATACGGCCCCGTAGAGAGCGGCACAGAGATACACGGCCCCGTACAGAGCTGTTCAGAGATATACGGCCCCGTACAGAGCTGTAAAGAGATATACGGCCCCGTACAGAGCTGTTCAGAGGTATACGGCCCCCTACAGAGCGGCACAGAGACATACGGCCCCGTACAGAGCTGTTCAGAGTTATACGGCCCCGTACAGAGCAGTAGAGAGCTATACGGCCCCGTACAGAGGTGTTCAGAGATTTTATACGGCCCCGTACAGAGCTGTTCAGAGATATACGGCCCCGTACAGAGTTGTTCAGAGATTTTATACGGCCTCGGACAGAATGGTACAGAGATATACGGCCTCGTACAGAATGGTACAGAGATATACGGCCCCGTAGAAAGCTGTTCAGAGATATACGGCCGCGTAGAGAGTTGTTCAGAGATTTTATACGGCCCCGTACAGACCGGTAGAGAGCTATACGGCCCCGTACAGAGGTGTTCAGAGATTTTATACGGCCCCGTACAGAGCTGTTCAGAGATTTTATACGGCCTCGTACAGAATGGTACATAGCTATACGGCCCCGTACAGTGGTGTTCAGAGATTTTATACGGCCCCGTACAGAGCGGTACATAGATATACGGCCCCGTACAGAGCTGTTCAGAGGTATACGGCCCCGTACAGAGCGGCACATAGATATACGGCCCCGTACAGAGCTGTTCAGAGTTATACGGCCCCGGACAGAGCTGTTCAGCGAATTACGGCACTGTACTGTACGGTATAGAGCTATACGGCCCCGTACAGAGGTGTTCAGAGATTTTATACGGCCCCGTACAGAGTTGTTTAGAGATTTTATACGGCCTCGGACAGAATGGTACAGAGATATACGGCCTCGTACAGAAAGGTACAGAGCTATACGGCCCCGTAGAGAGCTGTTCGGAGAATTACGGCCCCGAACAGAGTTGTTCAGTGATTTTAAACGTCCCCGTTCAGACCGGTACAGAGATATACGGCCTCGTACAGAATGGTACAGAGATATACGGCCCCGTACAGTGGTGTTCAGAGATTTTATACGGCCCCGTACAGAGCTGTTCAGAGATATACGGCCCCGTACAGAGCGGCACAGAGATATACGGCCCGGTACAGAGCTGTTCAGAGATATACGGCCCCGTACAGATCTGTTCAGAGTTATACGGCCCTGTACCGAGCGGCACAGAGATATACGGCCCGGTACAGAGCTGTTCAGAGATATACGGCCCCGTACAGATCTGTTCAGAGTTATACGGCCCCGTACAGAGCGGCACAGAGATATACGGCCCCGTACAGAGCTGTTCAGACGTATACGGCCCCGTACAGAGCGGTACAGAGCTATACAGCCCCGTAGAGAGCTGTTCGGAGAATTACGGCCCCGAACAAAGTTGTTCAGAGATTTTATACGGCCCCGTACAGACCGGTACAGAGATATACGGCCTCGTACAGAATGGTACAGAGCTATACTGCCCCGTATAGTGGTGTTCTGAGATTTTATACGGCCCCGTACAGAGCTGTACAGAGATATACGGCCCCGTACAGAGCTGTTCAGAGTTATACGGCCCCGTACAGAGCGGTAGAGAGCTATACGGCCCCGTACAGAGGTGTTCAGAGATTTTATACGGCCCCGTACAGAGCTGTTCAGAGATATACGGCCCCGTACAGAATGGTACAGAGCTATACGGCCCCGTATAGTGGTGTTCTGAGATTTTATACGGCCCCGTACAGAGCTGTTCAGCGATTTACGGCACTGTACTGTACGGTATAGAGATATACGGCCCCGTACAGTGCTGTTCTGAGATATACCGCCCCGTACAGAGCTGTATAGAGATATACGGCCCCGTACTGAGCGGTACAGAGATATACGGCCCCGTACAGAGTGGTACAGAGATATACGGCACCGTACAGAGCTGTTCAGAGATTTTATACAGCCCCGTACAGACCGGTAGAGATATACGGCCCCGTACAGAGCTGTTCAGAGATATACGGCCCCGTACAGAGCTGTTCAGAGATATACGGCCCCGTACAGATCTGTTCAGAGTTATACGGACCCGTACAGAGCGGCACAGAGCTATACGGCCCCGTACAGAGCTGTTCAGACGTATACGGCCCCGTACAGAGCGGTACAGAGCTATACAGCCCCGTAGAGAGCTGTTCGGAGAATTACGGCCCCGGACAAAGTTGTTCAGAGATTTTATACGGCCCCGTACAGACCGGTACAGAGATATACGGCCTCGTACAGAATGGTACAGAGCTATACTGCCCCGTATAGTGGTGTTCTGAGATTTTATACGGCCCCGTACAGAGCTGTTCTGAGATATACGGCCCCGTACAGAGCTGTTTAGAGATTTTATACGGCCTCGGACAGAATGGTACAGAGATATACGGCCTCGTACAGAAAGGTACAGAGCTATACGGCCCCGTAGAGATCTGTTCGGAGAATTACGGCCCCGAACAGAGTTGTTCAGTGATTTTAAACGTCCCCGTTCAGACCGGTACAGAGATATACGGCCTCGTACAGAATGGTACAGAGATATACGGCCCCGTACAGTGGTGTTCAGAGATTTTATACGGCCCCGTACAGAGCTGTTCAGAGATATACGGCCCCGTACAGAGCGGCACAGAGATATACGGCACGGTACAGAGCTGTTCAGAGATATACGGCCCCGTACAGATCTGTTCAGAGTTATACGGCCCTGTACAGAGCGGCACAGAGATATACGGCCCGGTACAGAGCTGTTCAGAGATATACGGCCCCGTACAGATCTGTTCAGAGTTATACGGCCCCGTACAGAGCGGCACAGAGATATACGGCCCCGTACAGAGCTGTTCAGACGTATACGGCCCCGTACAGAGCGGTACAGAGCTATACGGCCCCGTACAGAGCTGTTCAGAGGTATACGGCCCCGTACAGAGCTGTTCAGAGATTTTATACGGCCCCGTACAGAGCGGTACAGATATATACGGCCCCCTACGGACCGGTACAGAGATATACGGCCCCGTAGATAGCTGTTCAGAGATATACGGCCCCATAGAGAGTTGTTCAGAGATTTTATACGGCCCCGTACAGACCGGTGCAGGGATATACGGCCTCGTACAGAATGGTACAGAGCTATACGGCCCCGTACAGATCTGTTCAGAGTTATACGGACCCGTACAGAGCGGCACAGAGATATACGGCCCCGTACAGAGCTGTTCAGACGTATACGGCCCCGTACAGAGCGGTACAGAGCTATACAGCCCCGTAGAGAGCTGTTCGGAGAATTACGGCCCCGTACAGAGCTGTTCTGAGATATACGGCCCCGTACAGAGCTGTTCAGAGTTATACGGCCCCGTACAGAGCAGTAGAGAGCTATACGGCCCCGTACAGAGGTGTTCAGAAATTTTATACGGCCCCGTACTGAGCTGTTCAGAGATATACGGCCCCGTACAGAGTTGTTCAGAGATTTTATACGGCCTCGGACAGAATGGTACAGAGATATACGGCCTCGTACAGAATGGTACAGAGCTATACGGCCTCGTACAGAATGGTACAGAGCTATACGGCCCCGTATAGTGGTGTTCTGAGATTTTATACGGCCCCGTACAGAGCTGTTCTGAGATATACGCCCCCCTACAGACCGGTACAGAGATATACGGCCCCGTAGAAAGCTGTTCAGAGATATACGGCCGCGTAGAGAGTTGTTCAGAGATTTTATACGGCCCCGTACAGACCGGTAGGGAGCTATACGGCCCCGTACAGAGGTGTTCAGAGATTTTATACGGCCCCGTACAGAGCTGTTCAGAGATTTTATACGGCCTCGTACAGAATGGTACAGAGCTATACGGCCCCGTACAGTGGTGTTCAGAGATTTTATACGGCCCCGTACAGAGCTGTTCAGAGATATATGGCCCCGTACAGAGCTGTTCAGAGGTATACGGCCCCGTACAGAGCGGCACAGAGCTATACTGCCCCGTCCAGAGCTGTTCAGAGATTTTATACGGCCCCGTACAGACCGGTACAGAGACATACGGCCCCGTACAGAGCTGTTCAGAGGTATACGGCCCCGTAGAGAGCGGCACAGAGATATACGGCCCCGTACAGAGCTGTTCAGAGGTATACGGCCCAGTACAGATCTGTTCAGAGTTATACGGCCCCGTACAGAGCTGTTCAGAGATATACAGCGCCGTACAGAGCTGTTCAGAGGTATACGGCCCCGTACAGAGGTATACTGCCCCGTACAGTGCGGTACAGAGATGACAAAGGTTTGCCTTCTATTGGGATACAACGTCTAGATTCCCATAACTGTACATATTCAGTCAAAGCACATGAGCATCCAGTGAATGAAGGGAGACGGATCATGTACAGTCATCAGAGTTTAGTCTCATTCTGTATCTTGTTCAGTGCAGAAGTGGTGAGTCTCAGGGCTTCTTCCTTTACTCTACTGTTCCATGAACTCAGCATACCCAGTTGATGTGTTCACATTGTAATGCCAATCCATTCACCTTCTGCTGTCCGTTCACCCCCATTTATCTTGGTCTTCTGCACTGACGGGTGTAATATAGGACACGATGTCTTGCAACACCGGAACAAGCTCTCCCGCCAGCCATGTCCCTGACGAGCGGGACGTTCCTGGCTGTGCAGTGACTTAGCACTGACAGCAATTTCTCAGAGTTCATCAGGCAACCGCGTGCAGCAATCTGGAACTTTAAATGAATCCAAATGTCAAACTTGAGCTTCCCTCGCAATCCGACTCACAAACTCTCTCAGTGCTGCACAGAATAACGTAGTTGCATTTTTCTCAATCAAAAATTCATAGCATATTGCAGACGAGTCCGAAACTGTCATAAGAAAATCGAAATGATTCTTATATTATTTATGAGTGGGAATCAGCAAACTTAAGAGTGCAGAGATACACGGTGAAGGAGCAATTTAGATTTGCTGAGGGGAATGTATTCATATAAATGACGTTGCTACATGAAGCAGGCTGTCTTGGTGGGTATTATTTCGATCGATTTATGAAATTAATTACGCACTTATTTATTTAAATTAATTAATATATTTATTTTGTTTATTTTCATTCAACATTTCAGAAGTTGTGTTGGCAAAACCTAGAGGTTTACGGATCAAATGCTGCTCAGTTGGCTCTGTGCGATTTAGCAACGTATAGCATGCAGAATGGTTTGTTTGCCATATGACCCTTTGGCGCTGAATGTGTTGCCCAGTACAACCGTCATTATTCATCAGTGCACTGTCTCTCTCACAATTTTAACATCATCCAATTGTAGAAGGCTCTTGTTCTAAGAATAGCTCAGTGAATACAGATTCTATTTTAAGAGTATTCACTAGATTGCTGGAACAGCGGGAAAGAAGGAGAAAAAAACCATCGGCTCACCCTGAGTCAGATATTCACAGGTACGGGACTGAGACAACACCCGTAACGCTGGAGCAGACAGAAACAGAACGAACCCCACACTTACACGATAGTAGAGAGTGTCAGATACCGAATGAAAACCACACTCTCACACTGTAACGGAGACTGACAGATACAGAATGAAACCCACACTCTCACACTGTAACAGAGACTAAGAGATACCGAATGAAATCCACACTCACACACTGTAGTGAGACTGACAGATACAGAATGAAACCCACACTCTCACACTGTAACAGAGACTGCCAGATACAGAATGAAACCCACACTCTCACACTGTAACAGAGACCGACAGATGCAGAATGAAACCCACACTCTCACACTGTAACAGAGACTGACAGATACAGAATGAAACCCACACTCTCACACTGTAACAGATACTGACAGATACAGAAAGAATCCCACACTCTCACACTGTAACAGAGACTGACAGATACAGAATGAAACCCACACTCTCACACTGTAACAGAGACTGACAGATACAGAATGAAACCTACACTCTCACACTGTAACAGAGACTGACAGATACTGAATGAAACCGACACTCTCACACTGTGACAGAGACTGACAGATACAGAATGAAACCCACACTCTCACATTGTAACAGAGACTGACAGATACAGAATGAAACCCACACTCACACACTGCAGCAGAGACTGACAGATACAGAATGAAACCTACACTCTCACACTGTAACAGAGACTGACAGATACAGAATGAAGTGCTTACGAAATGTTCAGAAAAACAGGTAATAATAATGAACCAGAAGATTTTAATGCTACCAGGATGGAGATTAGGATCGAAGTCACGAGAGCCTGAGGTGCGATGACAAGGCCTTTCCGAACAGTATTAGTGAACACCTCAAGGCTGTCTAAAAGTATGTGAAGAACAAGATGATAAGATGTGAGAGAATAGTACCAATCAATGGTGAGCGTGGAAAAGTGTGTACGGAGCCGGAGGAGATGGTAATACTTAATGAATACTTTGCTTCCGTATTGACTACGGGAAAAAAAGGATCTTGGCGATTGTAGATATGACTTGCAGTGGACTGAGAAGATTAAGTGTGTAGATGTTAAGGAAAAGGATGTGCTTGTTACAACGGATGACGCGAACCCAAGTGCAGGAGACAGGCACGGAGAATTGGTTAGGATGCAGACGTGAACGGAAAACAGGAGGGAGAGCAGGTAGGCAGGAGACGTCGGACAGGCTTTATCAAGAGTCGGAGCGTCGAAAAAGAAAGGTCGGATAAAACTCTTCTTAGTACGGAGAGGCAGAGTTACACTGAAGTAAAACATTAGAAGACTTATTTTGATGCGAAGAGGCTGTGTTTCACGGGTAAACCTCTGAACTGGAATTCAACTTGGAAAACTGAACTTGACAAGAAGAAATGGAGTTTCACAGGTAATTCTCGATACTGGAGAAAAAACTTAGAAGATACGGTCCTAAGCGGTCGGGAAACGTTAATTACCACACAGGCAAAACCAACGATCAGGCAACTAGTGGGTGCAAATCCGCGGTTCTTATGCTGCAGGTCCTGATGAAAAATAGGTATGCCGTTATCAAAGGGATGTAGCAGCAAATGGGAAATTAGCAGTCGGAATCGTGGCGCAATCAAAGGAAAATAAAAGAAAATACGGAATTGACGATCAGGACCATGATAGTACACCCCCCCCCCCAACGGAAGCTTCCAGGCGAACCATCAGGCTTGTCCGGATTGTCTCGATGGAATCACGGATGAGGGAAGGATCCAGGATGAAGGAACGGGGAATCCAGGAGCGTTCCTCCGGGCCGGATCCCTCACAATCGACCAGGTACTGCCTCGCCGGCGCACATCCAGTATTCACAAGACGGTGTACGCTGGGTGGTCGTCAATGATACGGGTGGGTGGAAGGGGTTTGGCAGAAGGGCACAATTAGCTAAGAGGTAGCGGTTTCAATTGGGAGACGTGGAACGTGGGATGAATGTGCCTGGATCTGAGCAGTTTGTTTCTGACTGCCGAGTGGTTGATTATATTAGGAAGTGCACAGCTTTGGAGAAGCGGTCCATCACGGTGAGTGCGGCAGTGATCCCATGTGAAGTGGGTAGTCCCGTAATAACATTCAGCGCAACGTGAGACCAAGAGCGGCTCGGGAAAGGTAGGGGACGAAGCAATCCAGCAGGTTGTCGGTGTGAGGCTTTTACACGGGCACACACAGAACAGGCAGAGACGAAGGAACGAGGGTCAGCATCCATGGAGGGCCACCAGAAATGTCTCTTCAGAAAGGACAGAGTCCGATCGATCCCGGGATGACAGGCGAAACGAGAAGTGTGCCCCCACTGGAGAACCTGAGACCGAACAGCGTCGGGCAGGAAGACACGACTGTCGGGTCTATTCCCTGGGTCAGGTTGAGTCCGCTGGGCCTCGCTGACTATGGATTCCATCTCCCAGGTGAGGGCAGCCACCACACCGGATGGTGGAAGGATGGTCTCGGGGTTAGGAAGTCCTACTCGGAGAAGATTGACGAGAGAGAGCTTCGGGCTTCCCGTTCTTGGAGCAGGACGATAGGCGAGTGTGAATCTGAAACGGCCAAAAAATAATGCCCGATGTGCTTGGCGGGAGTTCAGGCGTTTAGCGCTTTGGATATATGCGAGGTTCCGGTGGTCCGTCCAGACGATGAATGGATGTTCAGTGTCTCAACTCCTCCAAAGCGAGTTTGACGGACGCTGACTCCCGGTTCCCTACGTTGTAGTTTCGTTCGGCGGGGTTTAGGCGGCTAGAGAAGGAGGCCCAGGAATGGAGCTTTTGGTCTGGTCTGGAGCGTTGGAAGAGGACCGCTCCCACCCCAGAGTCGGAGGCGTCGAGTTCCACAATGAATTGACTAGAAGGGTCAGGTTGGGCCAGTATGGGAGCGGAAGTGAAAGCATCTTTAGCTCCGAGAAGGCCGAGTCCGCTTCGGGGGTCCAGTTTAAAGGTGTCGCAGGAGAGGTGAATCAAGTAAGGGGCGCTGCCACCCGGCTGTAATCCCTGATGAAGCGACGGTAGAAATTTGCGAACCCCAGAAATCGCTGGAGTTGCTTAAGCGTCGTGGGGTTTGGCCACTCCGCCACCGCCCGGGTCTTTTCGGGATCCGCCCTCAATTCCCCGCTCTCAGTGATGTACTCCAGCAAACTGACGGAACGGGCATGGAACTTGCACCTCTCTGCCTTAACGAATAGCTTGTTCTCCAAAAGCCTCTGAAGAACCTGACGGACATGGTGCGTGTGTTCCTGGAGAGTACGGGAGAAGATTGAGATGTCGTCCAAATAAAAGAAAACGAAACGTTTAATAAATTTCGTAAGGACATAGTTTATCAGGGCTTGGAAGACAGCGGGAGCATTGATGAGGCGGAATGGAATAATCAGGTATTCAAAATGACCAAGCGGGGTGTTACCAGCTGTTTTCCCACTCATCTCCCTCCTTTATCCTGACCAGGTGATAGGCACTCCGCAGGTCCAACTTAGAGAAAATTGTGGCTCCGTGAAGGGGCTCGAAGGCAGAGTTGATAAGGGGCAGTGGATACTTATTCTTTATGGTAATGTTACACAGGCCACGGTAGACAATGCAGAGGCTCAGTGAGCTGTCCTTCTTCCCCACAAAGAAGAATCCTGCGCCTACAGGGGAAGATGAGGGTCGGATAATGCCCGCCGCGAAAGAGTCATTTAGGTAAGCCTCCATTGCTTCCCTTTC
This sequence comes from Hemitrygon akajei, assembly GCF_048418815.1. Classification (NCBI taxonomy): domain Eukaryota; kingdom Metazoa; phylum Chordata; class Chondrichthyes; order Myliobatiformes; family Dasyatidae; genus Hemitrygon; species Hemitrygon akajei. Next base: position 1,062,789 of record NW_027331986.1, read on the forward strand.
TGGTCGGGCAGGTTATACAGCCGACAGATGGTTAGAGGGACTCCGGGGAGAAGGTCCCACGCTGTAAATTGTCCAGAATGTCCCATTACTACCATGACTCAGTATGTTTCATCATACTACTTTGCGGCGTTCGTAACAGGATCCAACTGATGTGATCCCAGAAACGGAGAGAGAGGGTGAAGACCGCGAAGGCCAGTTTAGGAAAGCGAGATCGAGGATACGGTGTGGGAAGGAGAGTGGTTAAGCAGGCGTGGTGAGAGAGGTCAGCGAGACCACACTGGTTGCTTGTTTCTGAAGGACTTTAGAATGGAAGCGCTGTAATCCCAGAATTCCCTCCAGGAAGGAAAGTCCTCTAATCGTTCAGTGCATTTATGGACAGTATTCTCTGACTCACACTTTCCGACCTCATCCCAGTATCTCTCTGAACCCGTAGTGTCTATTTCTCTTCCAAGTATTTTGATTTCGCGTCACTCTCTATCCACCAGTCTCCCCCAACACCCCCCCCCCCCCCGCGGCCAATTTCTCTTCCTACCCGCTTTCACTCATATCCACCCCTGTCTTGGGCTTTCCCCTTCCGAGTTCTCTTCTAAACTTCCTCTTCACATTGATCTTTCCACATCACAAATATCTGTTATCACTCCAGATCTCTCGACCTCCCCGGTCACCCTCCCCCTGGTCTTTCTCTAAGCCCTCGGTCTCTCCCTCTACCCCGCCCCAACCGGTCTTGCTCAGTTTCTCTCCCCCACTGCCATTTCTCCTCTCCTAAAATCTCGGCTGCGTCTCTCTCCCTCCCGTCCTTCTCAGATTCTCGCCACCGTCTCTTTACATTCCCCAGTCTCTTTCTCCTCAGTGAGGAAGACTAACGGAGCATTAAGCGGGATCTGGACCAATTTGAACAACGGGCTGAAAAACGGCGGGTCGCATGTAACACATCCACAAGTGTTAGATGTTGCACTTTGGGAGGACCAGCCAGGGTTGATCTGACACAATGAGAAACAGGGCACTGAGGAGTACGATAGAACAAATGAATCTGGGAATCAGGTCCATATTCAATGGAAGTTGTGGCGCAGTTAGACAGCGTCGCAAAAAAAAGCTTTTCGTACATTGGCCGTCATAGACGAAAGTACTGAGTACAGGAGTTGAGCTGTTATGTCGATGCTGCTTAAAAAAATTATTGAGGCCTAATTTGGAATATTGTTGTGTTTTTGCTCAACTACCAACAGGGCAGAAATAAATACGTTTGAACGAATACAGAACAAAGTTACCCGGCTATTGCCGGGACTGGATGTTTTGAATTAAAAGGAACGATTAGGAATGTTAGCACTTTATTCCCGAGCGGGTAGAAGACTGAGGGGTGATTATGATAGAGGTATACAACATTAAGACGCGTATAGAGAGTATAAATGCAAGCGGGATTTCTCCACTGATGTTGGGCGAGAATACAACTGGAGATCACGGGTGAAGGGTGAAATGTGAAATGTTTAAGGAAAATAGGAGGGGAAACTTCTTCACCCGGATGGACTCCAAAGTGTAGACAGTGCTGCCTACGCAAATGGTTATTGAGATTCCGATCTGAACGTTTAAGAGATGATTGGATAAGTACTGGGATATAGATGGCCACGGTCCGGGTGAGGTCGATGGGAGTAGGCAGTTTAAATAATTCCTCACTGACTGGACGGGCTGAAGACCCTGTTTCTGTGCGGTGATTTCCTCTGGCTGTCTGACTGTATATCTGGGTTAGAGCTTTAATGTCTCACAGCACCGACCAATCTAGAAAGTCGTTGATACTGTTCGATCCCTCTGTCCTTGCACACACTGAAGCATGGAGACTGAGTTAATGGATGGTTATAGCATGAGAAGGTGGAAGCTTTGGAAGTTGTTTATTCTGTATTCTTCAATTGCCTGCGATGGTTTGAAGGAAGGAAGACAAATGTGAGCCCGGATATTTGCTTTGCCTTCGCTGCGTTTTTAGCTTGTGTAGTTTTGTATGTTTCATTTATTATTGATTTCAGAGGGAGACACGGATTCCACACCGGCCATGTGGATTTAGGGTTAAATGGATCGAAATATGAGCATATCTACACCCGATATGATAAAACCACGATTCGGAGGAAAATTGGCATTAGGTTAACTTGGTGCGTACTTGAACTGGGAATTTGGAATTGGCATTTTCGAAGGCGAGTTATTTTAATAAGCAGAAAAATCTGCTGCTGAATACTTTGAAATGCTGGTTTTAAATTGTAGGGCTCCATTGGAAAAAAATGTTTTGAAATCATTGTAGGAACTGCCCTGTAATATGTAAATGGAAGGTCAGTTTAGGTAACGTGGCGGTGCAGTCAACAGCTCAGCGATTTGCTTACATCCGTAGCCCTAAGTCCATAAATTATCCCTCAGCCCTATTTCTTGGAACCTGTAACTGCAGAGTCCAAATAAAGTTATAAAGTGTACCGAAGTTTCCACTCTCCTAGCGGGACACGGCTGTCCGCTGACTTCGATCCAGAATTCACTCTATCTACTACATCATCTGCCTTCTGTTAGTGGCCAATTCTGAATCAACACAGCCAGGTTTCATTGGACCCCATGCCTCCTGACTTTCAGAATGAGTCTACTATGGGGAACTGATCAAGCCCCTGACCAAGATTAATGCACCCACATCGTCTGTTCTGATTCATCTGTTTTTTTTTTTTATTTTCAGTTTTTCAGCCGGAGTACGTTTCTCCAAATACTCATAAATTCCTTATTCAATAATGCTTTCCAGTAGTTTACACACTACTGATCTGAGACTTGCTGGTCTATAATTCCAAGAAGTATGCCTATTATCTTTTGTCAACAAATGAATAACATGTTCCACCCTCCAATCATCTAGTTCTATTTCCGTGGTGAGCGAAGACACACATATCTTGTCCAAAAGTGCAGTAATATCTTCGCTCGCTTTCCCAAATTGTCTGGACTATATCCCTTCCGGCACCGGGGAATCATCTGTCATAGTATTTTCCAAGTTTCCATTCTCGTCCTCTTTCGGAGCGTCGGGATGTTTGGCATATCAGCCTTTTTATGCTGTGTTTACATTCATTAATGTATTAAGGAGCTTCACCGCCTCCTTGGACTCCAGACACATTACCTCTTTCTCCTCCGATCTGCCCACACCCTCTCCAGTCTCCTCCTGTTCTTCACAGTGCAACTCGCCAAGGGCTTCTCTTCTCCTTCTACACTTCTAAGTCCACTGTTAAATTATTTCCTGTCTACATTGTAACTCCCAATAACCCTACCTGATCCTTTCTTCCTAATCTTTAAGTATCGTTCTTTCTTCCTCTTGATGAGTTGTTCCAACTTTCTTGTCACCCAGGGCTACTTACGCTATCATTCTTTCCCCGCGCCAATGAGACAAACCCTTACTGAACCCCATGTCAGGGCTCCCTAAGCAATCCCTACATATCTGTTGCGCACTTCCCTGAGTACAATATTTCCCAATTTAACTTCCCAAGTCCCTGCCAGGTCGCACCATAAATCAGTGACCCGCAATAAAATAGATCCCATGCTTCCTGGCCCTATCCCTGTGCAAGGTACATGGAGGGGAGTTCTCCCTGTCGTTCCGGATATGCTGACCAGCGGGGAGATTTGTCAAAGAATATTGTGGAAGTTGCATTTGCCCGTGCCAATATCATGGCACATGTCCAGGTTCCGCTTCCCGATCGGTTCCTCACCGTTCCCGTTGCAGTGTTTTTGTTAATCTGGTGGGTGGCTGAACAGAAAATTCCAAATGGGGTGTTCGCACCCTTTATGTTTCTGTGTTCGTCTCACAGTCTATTAACAAACAAACGTTCCACGTTGTCCTCCCTTTATGTCCCTGGTTTCCCATCACATTCCCTTTACACTCTGTTACCCGACCCCGTCCATTTTTCAACATCTAACACCCGGAAAGTCCTGAAGCCATCCCTGCCCTTGTGACAGTCCAGTGTCTGTGATAGTTCGGAACGTACTTTAACCAATGTAACAATCACGCCATCAGTATTGACCGTTTGTATCGCTACCTACCTGAACTGTATGAAGTCAGCAATCTTCCGCCAATTCTGCAATTTCCGGATGACCAGACATATGATTGTTTGAATTAATGACATGTTTTCCAAACCTGTTCATTGTAAAACGGCTTTATTTCAAAAACCCGCCCACTTAACGTTAGTCGCGGCCGTTATCTACACAGACGGCCATTTAATGTAAACAGATACTTCATTCCATTCCTCAGCTCTTCTCTGAATTTCCTCTGTGTCACTGTATAGATACAAGTATTGGTCCACACGCTGAGAAGTTGTAACATATACCCAAATTGTTGGAGGACGTATACCGGAGAACTCAAATATCTGTCCTGGTAAAAATAGTTTTGTTTTTGCCATTTGAAGGAATGGGCTACATAGGGCATCCACAATAATATGAAATTAGCTGATATAGAAAACAGCAAAATTATGGACTTTCTGCGTTTTTCCACCTCGACATCTTTCTGATTGTCGCTGCTGTGCCGAAGCCTTCTGCGGACTCCATTTGCCACAAGGATATGTATTACAGTTAACCCGTTAAAGACCAGAATTAAACCGATTGGCAGCAATGGTGTTAAAATGCTGACCTGCAATGCGAATGCTCTCCACACGGGTGAAGTAGCGTATTCATGTGTGAGAGCGCAACGCCACGGCGTATTGTCAATGATGACGTACGGTTCAACGGCAAAGTAAACCGGGGCACCTCTCCCGCAGCTCACTAGAACCACGATCACGATAGATAGATAGATAGATAGATAGATAGATAGATAGATAGATAGATAGATAGATAGATAGATAGATAGATAGATAGATAGATAGATAGATAGATAGATAGATAGATAGAGAGATACTTTATTCATCCCCATGGGGAAATTCAACTTTTTTTCCAATGTCCCATACACTTGTAGCAAAACTAATTACATACAATACTTAACTCATAAAAATATGATATGCATCTAAATCACTATCTCAAAAAGCATTAATAATAGCTTTGCTGTTCTCTCAGTGCAGTATCGCTCCCGCACCTTTCGGCAACATATTGCGATGAAGGGATCGAAGGTAAAACTGACCATAAACCAAACAGAGCAGTCCATCGTCACGACCCGAAATACAATTGTCAGAGCGCATACAGGAGTGATGAGCAGTGATCTAGAATAAATATAGATATTGTTGGTCTGATCCACTAAAGCAACAACGATAACCACCATCAGATCCGCTGTTGCCATTCCAACCAGGTAACGGGTGATGCATTTGGAGAGTCCGCATTTTCCCCGAGAGAGGATCACAATCGCCATTAAATTAACTACAAGAATATGGAGAAAAAAAGAAATATCGTCAGCGGCAACTCTCTGAATACCCTATTACGGAGATGCGATGCAGGGTATGGCTTAGCTTCAACTGATTAAATTCCCCCGCCCCCATCCCATTCCTCTGATGCTGTGCAGGTTATGGTTTATTTCGAAGCGGGAGTCCAGTGTGTACGGACTGTGTCTGCAGTCCGGCTGGAGGACAATGACGGATTGGCATGGCCGACCTTCTGACTGATTAGAGCGAGGTATCCGAGTTCCAAGGCTTACGTACCGGTGGGCAGTCAATTGCTCCTGTAAACAACACCGTTTCCATTACTCGAGGTGAAAGAGCTGAGGGAATTTTTTGTAGCGGTAACAAAGTGACATCAATGAGATCAAAGCACGAGTTTTCATTTACTGACTACGTGTCTAAAATAAACTGAACCCTCATGTAAATAAGCTGCACGTTGTTATAAGGTCTCGAAGTTACTGCACTGATAGATACTCCGACCGAGACAAGCAGAGACCAGCATCACTTCAGAAAGCCTAGCCCGGTGAAATTATAGAACAATGACAATTTAATTGACAAAAGAAATAAGCACTGTGATCGAACTACGGAAAATGGAAATAAAAACATTAGATGCCCGAATCCTCCATTCCGGAAACACGTTTCAGCCGACGGTAGCATCTGTGCTCAGTAACAGTGCGGATACCGCAGCAGAGTAACGACGGCACCATACATAAAGTAACCAGCTCCGGCATCTTACCGGGGACACCAACCGCTACAAGTGTGGGATAGAAAATGGCTGCGATGTAGTAAATCGTCGCATATCCCATATTCCGTCAGAAGCAGCGTTCAGTTGTACGGAGCGTTTCAGCTGCTCAGATGGACTGGGGGTCGGTTTAGCAGACTTTTATTGAGGTGAGAGCAATTCCACTGAGGCAATTAGCGTGGCGATCACGTCAGGGACATTAGTGACAACCAACTGCACAAACACTTACGTTAACCTATTTTTACTCACTCTGTCACCGTGCCATGAATTTGACTCCTCAAGGGACATTGCAATCTATTTTCTTTGAAACAAAATGTAATGTGATTTTGCCAGTTTAGTTTCCATGGCACCGAACCTCAGCTATTTAAAGAGGACATAGTTGCATCAGTGTTGATTCTAACTTACGCGTTCATAATGAAGTCGATGTATTTTTGTAACATTGAACGGATTACATTTGCTTCTAAAACAGAGGGAAGTGTTTGGCCCTGCAGGTGAAATGGAGCACACTTCTTTATTAAAGGAGAACGTTCATTCATTCTTTTCTTTCGTTCGTTTCAGTCATTCCAGGCGGTTTGAGTGATGGGAATCACAGTGACAGCTGACATATTTTACAATGAGATACACTGCACATATACCTGCAAACACTGCAAATGATCCAAAGAGATATTCCAGAGACCGGTGATCGAAAAGGGAGTGTCTTCATGAGATTAGCGAGGGCTGTGGACAATTAGAAGAACAATATTTTTCAGCGCACACATGGGTCGTTTGGCAGGAACCTGACCTCTGCCAGTCAATGACCTGACCACCCCACACTCGTGACCTGCGATGCAGTCTATTTAACTTTAAAAGTTATTCTCAAACCTGCCTCAATTCTACTACTGTTTCGCCATCAATTCTCTCTTTGGACAAAAGTAGCAAGTGAAATCTGTGAACTATCCGCAGGTTCTCAGGCTGTTCCATTATTTGCCACGAAGTTGTATTTTTCCTTTTCCTCCTGATTTACTGTCAAGTATATTGCCTTTCCAGCGTCATTATATGAAAGTCTCATCACTCTGTTTCCATTGTGGAACTCGCACTAATGTGCTGCCCTCGGTTGACTAGAGAAAGTATCACTTCTGTCTTCAAATTCATCATTCCGATATGAATCACTTCGTACCTTTCCGGGTTGAACTCCATCTGTAACTTTTCAGCGCTGCTCTGCGTCCTGTCACTGTCCTGTTATAATCTGCGACAACCTTCTATACTGTCCATAATTCCACCAACCTGCACATCATTACAAGTACAATAAACCACACTTCCACCTCCTCATCCACATCATTCAAAAACACACGAAAAGCCAGGCGTCTCAGAACAGATCTCTGCAGGACACCTGTCCCCAACATCTAGGGAGAAAACGCTCCAGCCACAACTATCTTTCGCCTTCTGTGGGCGTCAGTACAGAATCCACCAGCCAATTTACTTGGATAACAAACCTTCGGATGGTATGAATGGTCCTACCATGTATAACCTTAACGCCTTGTTAAAGTCTATTCATATCAGATCAATTATCTCCCAATTTATTTCCAGAAGACCACGCAACGAAAACCTTCTCCCATATGTTTTTCTCTTCCATTGTCTCCGCCTTCACTCGGGCGAGTGCAAAGATGTGACCTATCCTCAACCTCCGGGTACAAACAGGAAGTGGTTGCCCAACTCACTGAGAGAACAACTGCTCCTTCATCCCCATCAGCGACAATTGCCTGAAACATAAATCTAAGAGGATCACTCGTCTCGGTCCAGAGCATCCCATTGACAATATTTTTCTGGAACTCAGCTACGAGAAGACGTTGACTACCTCCAAGGGGTTTGAGTTGGTTAATATGATACTAACCTAACTTATTTGTAGCAGTCTGAATTCAATGTACTGATCTACTGGCTCTGTCAGCGATATCATATGTCCCTACAATTTGCAAAGCTGTAAAGTGGCTCGGCTGATTTAGAGACATGATTACCTTCTGACATATTTCCAACTCCCGCGGTTTTGTTCGCACCTCGAAATAAATAAGCTTTGCTCTGCTGTTTCTCCCGTCTCCTGTTATGGGTGGAAACATAATGGGTCTCCTGAATAGAGTCAATTAATTGCTGTTTGCATTTGTCCTTCCCAATGCCACCAGACTCGGTTGATTCTTGCCCAAACAAGGATTCTAACCCTTTCATTTTAACTAACATTGTCTTTAAAGTTGTGTTCACCCATTAAATAATTGCACTGTATTATGGCCGGCAATTGATACCAGCCTGTGTTTTACCCCAAACAGTTTCAATACATTTTGTATCACATGTGTGGTGAAGCGGCGACCATGACTGATTCTGGAGTGCTTGACAATCACCAACTGGTAAAAACTCTTTCAAAAACAAAATCGTGTCTGTAACGTCAGCGGTTTCCATTATCTAGTTGGGGAAGCCTCGATCCACTTGGTGAAAACATCCACTATCTCGAGGATATATTTCAGTCCTCCATGGGATGGAAATGAAAATCCAACAAAATAATCCAGAAAGTTAACGCATGCTCCTTCTACGGAGCGTTTCTTAAAATGTTACAAAAGCCAATTCATCTGGGTTATTACTGGGCACAAAACAAACAATTCTTACAATAATGGTGAACATCCCCTCGCAAATTCGGCTATCAACACAGATTCTTCAGTGGTTCCATAGTTCTATCTGCGCCTTGATGTCCACAAAAGTCATGGTGACAATACATCATCTGGCACCACAAATCTACCATTATTAAGCACAATCCCTTTCCGTGCCTGTATCCCTCGATACTCCATATACCCTTCAGAATCCTCTCCTCTTTGTACCTTTGCAAACTCCTGATCCTGTTGCTGTGTCATGAATAACTCTATGTATATATACAGTTTGGTGGTTGCTCTGCCATCCCTACCTCTACATGTGGATTCCAGTTCATCACCCAACTTGATTCTAGCTTGGCGAACTCACCAGCCTTCCTGCTCTCTTCCGGGGATGTCTGTAACTGAGCCTCACCTGTTTCATCCATCAGTGTTTCCTTTTGCCTTCTCAAATATTTACTTCAACAAGGGAGCTGATGGTAAAGGTTTGTTGTCTATTGAGATGTAACCTCGAGATTCCCATAACGGGAAATATTCAGTCAAATCACTGCGTATGCAGTACTCTGCTGTCCCTTGATCCCAACGTGTCCATCTGATGTGTTCATATTGTAATGTCAATCTATTCAACATCCTCTGTCCATTCACCTACATTCATCTCTTTCTTCCGCGCTGATGAGTGTAATATAGAACACGGTGTCTTTCAACACAGGAGCAAACTCTTCCGCCCAACATGTCCCTGACGAGCGGAACACCCCCGGCTGTGCTGTGACATAAGCAATGACGTCAATTTCTCAAGTTTTATCAATCACCCCGATGCTGCAATGATTATTCCAAATGAGAAACTTGAGCTTCCCTCGCTTTCCTACTGACAAACTCTCTCAGTGCTGCCAGGGACAAAGCAGTGACAATTTCATCAATGAAGAATACATGGCTTATTGCAGACCAGTCTGAAGCTGTCATAAGAAAATCGAAATGATTATGATATTATTATGAGTGGTACGAAACCTGGATAAACTCATGCTCTAGTGCACATGTAAGAATATGTGGGGTTCATTAGCCCGCTACTATCATTTGGTTTGAGTTAATTAATATGGTTTTCTTCCAATGTTTTTCTTAAGTGGGTTTGAGTTGACGGATTGATATCTTTTTCGATGGAAGCTTGTATGCTGTATAGCTCCACGGTTGTGCTCCCAATGTTTTTTGTTTGTCTGTTTGTTTTCAGTTAATAGGGTTGTTTTTTTAGTAAGCAGGGGTCTTATTTTCCTTCTTTTTCTTCAAAAAAATATACTTAACACTTTATTTTCTCTTATTATTATTGACATTGTTTAGCTTTGTTAATCAGTTACTTGCTAATTTAATTCTTCATTGTATATAATGACATATTGACTTAATGCATCTTTTTGTTAATCAATAATAACTATTAAAAAGATTTTAAAATGAAAAGATGAGAATATGTTACAGAATCGGCAAACATAAGACTGCAGAGATACACGGTGAAGGTAGCAATTCAGAATTGCTGAGAGAAATATATTCCTATAAATGCTGCTAGAACTGAAAAGCACTGCCCCGATGGGATTTATTCCGACCAATTATCAATTTAATTAAGTATTTATTTAAATTAATTAGAATGATTGTTTTATTTATTCTCATTTAACTTTTCAGAAGTTGCTTTGCCAAGCCACAGGTAGTTGCAGATCAGGTGCTGTTCGATTGGCTCTATGTGGTGGGCAAGGTGCAGCAGGCAGGATGATGCCGGGCCGAACGGTCTGTTTGTCAAATGACTCTATGACACTGAAAGTACCGCTCAATAAAGCTGTCATCATTAATCAGTACATTGTCTCTCTCACAACATTAACGTAAACTGACTGTAGTAGACTCTTGCTCTAAAAATAGCTCAGGGAAATACAGAACGTATATTGTGTGTTTACAGAAAGAAGATATAGTATGAGACTTGAAAGTGGGAGGGGAGGGGGAAGATCCGGAATGATAGGAGAAGACAGGAGGGGGAGGGATGAAGCTAAGAGCTGGAAAGTTGATTGGCAAAAGTGATACTCACCTGGAGAGGGAGAGGATCATGGGACGGGAGGCCTAGGGAGAAAGAAAGGGGGAGTGGAACACCAGAGTGAGATGGAGAACAGGCATCTAACCCTAACCATAACCTTAACCCTAACCCGAACCCTAATTCTTGTGAATCTTCTCTGTATCCTCTCCGATGTCAGTATATCCTTTACAAGCTAAGGAGCCCAAAACTGCACAAAATACTCCTAATATGGTTTAACGAGTGCTTTATAGAGCCTCAACATCGCATCCCTGCTCTTATATTCTATACTTGTAGAAATGAATGCCAACATTGCATTTGCCTTCTTCACAACCGACTCAGCCTGGAGGTTACCCTTTAGGGTATCCTGCACAAAGACTCCCAAATCGCATTGCGTCTCTGCATTTCGAATTCTCTACCCATTTAAATAATAGTGTTCCCAATTATTTCTTCCACCGAAGTGCCTGACCATGCACTTTTCGAACATTGTATTTCATTTGCCACTTCTTTTCCCATTCCCCTAAACTATCTAAGTCTGTCTGCAGAATCTCTGTTTTTGCAACACTCTCCGCTCCTCCACCGATCATTGTATTGTCTAATTCACCCTCAAATTCATTAATTCTATCGTCCAAATCATTGACATACATCGTAAAAAGCAGGGGTCCCAACACCGACCCCCGTGGAACTCCACTGGCAACCAGCCAGCCAGAGTAGGATCCCTTTATTCCCACACTTTGTTTTCTGCCGATCAGCCAGTGTTGAGCCCACGCTAGTAACTTCCCTGTAATTCCAAGGGCTGTTATCTCCTTTGTCCACCCTGCTCGTAGTTTACTCAAAGAATTGCAGGTTTGTCAGGCAGGACTTCCGTTCCCGGAAAACATGCGGGCTTTGGCCTACCTTGTCAGGTACCTCCAGGTACTCTGTAATCTCATACCTAACAATCGATTCCAACAACTTCGCAAGCATTGGTGTCAGCCTAACTGGTCTATAGTTTCCTTTCTGCTGCCTTCCACCCTTCTTAAATAACGAGGTAACATTTGCAATTTTCCAGACCTCCGTTCATGCCAGAATGTATCAAATCCTGAAAGATCGTTGTTAATGCCTCCGCAATTTTTCCAGTTACTTCCTCCAGAACCCGAGGGTGCATTCCATTAGGACCAGGAGCTTCCACTTCGAAAACTGATGCAAAATATGCATTCAGTTCCTCTGCTTTCTCTGTATATCTCACTACAGTATCCCTAGCATCATTTAGTATTGTTCCTATATCGACCCTCAACTCTCGTTTACACTTTATATACTTAAAAAAACGTATAGTGTCTTATTTGATATTTGTCTCCCGCTGCCCTTCACAATTCATCTCTTCCTTCCTGATGACCTTCTTAGTTTCCTGCTGCAAGTCTATAAAAGCTTCCCATTCCTCTATTTTCCCACTAGCTTTGGCTTCCTTGTATGTCTTCTCTTTTGCTTTTATTTTGGTTCTGATTTCACTTGTCAGACGCAGTAGTATCCTTCATCCCTTTGAAAGCTTCTACTTACTTGGCATATACCTGTCTTGCGCTTCCCTCATTTTTCGTGGAAACTCCAGCCATTGCTGCTCTGCTGTCCTTCCTGCTAGTGTCCCTGTTCAGTCAACTTTGGGAAGTTCCTCTCTCATCGCATCATAATTTCCTTTATTCCACTTAAATACCGACACATTGTAATTTAGTTTTCTCCATCTGCACACAACTGCACACAATACACTTAGTTCTCATCAGCGCCTTATACACATTGATCTGTGGCCAATGTACCAAAGGCCTTCTGTACGGCCCTATCTACCTGTGCCGACACTTTCGATGGATTCTGGAGCTGTATTTCCAGATCCCCTCGTTATACCACACTCCTCAGTGCGGTAAAGCTCACTGTCTAAGACCTACCCTGGTTGGTCCTCCCGAAGTTCAACACCTCACACTTGTCTGCATTAAATTTCATCTGCCATTTTGCAGCCCATTTTCCTGCTGACTCAGATCCCACTGTTCCCAACCCTAGATCTGGGATCCTAGGTTCAGCTGGCGGCTTCATCTCGGGGAGGACAGCCCCAGTCCCCGGCCAGACTTAAGAAATAATGTTTGGTTGGATGCTGTGTGATGTTTCACCCTGTTACAAATCAGTAGCAAGAAATAGCAAACAGTACACAATATGCAATTAAACGATTGAGCTTTATAATTCTTAATTTCACTGCATGGTTCGTAAAGAAACTAAAAAGGAAAAGGACCCATTCTCAAGAAACAGTCTAATGTGCAATGTTGGAGCTCATGTTTCCATCCATTCGTTCCCTGCCGACCCGCGGACCCTCGCTGTAAGTCCACTCCGTACGGAGGCCTACCAACTCTCTCCATTCGCGTCTTCTCTCTTAATCCCTCGCCAAAAAACGTGAATCCTTCTCTCAGCCCCACAAGAAAGAAACAACATGCCTCTCATTGGATAGCACACATTCCAAAGCCCCCCTTATCTCTAGCTATAACCCAAACCATGCTGCTACAGAAAAAAACATTAGCAGTGAAACCTTACAGAGATTCCGTTAAATTAGCAGTGAGACCATGCAGCGCGTTCCATACGCAATCTTACAGAATTGGTCCAGGAGTTTCCAAGAAAGCCGATGAAGACCTGTCAGTGGATCTCGTCGACTTGGACATTAACAGGGCTTCTGACAAATCCCACGTTGGAGGTTTGCCCAGAAGGTTCAGTCCCTTTCATTCAGTGGAAAGTAGCAGACCGCATTCAACGTGACTACGGTAGAAGCCGGAGAGTGAAGTTATATGGTTGCCACTCTGAAAGGACGCCTGAATTGAGTGAAGTGTCGCAGTGATCACCGCTGGCTCTGTTGTTAATGCGGACGTGTGGGATGTTGCACACTGGGAGGACTGACCAGCCTGGGACGTACACATGGAATAGTACGGCACTGAGTAGTGCAGTGAACAAAGGGGTCTGTGAGTGCAGATCCATTACTCATTGATAGTGGCGTCTGAGGGAGACCGGGACGTAAAGCGGGTTTTGGGCTCATTGGCATTGATAAATCAAACTCTTCAGTTCAGAAGTTGGACAGAATTTGCATTAAACTTTGGTGAGGCTCAATTTGGAGTATTGTGTGGAGCTCCGATCAACTACCTGCACAAAAGCATCGCTGAGATTGACGGAGTACACAGCAAATTTATAACGGCATGGTCAAGACTTGAAGATCTGATTCACAGGGAATGTTTAAAGAGGTTAAGACATTGCTTTTTCTTACCTCGAGCGCTGCAGAATTTGTGGAGATTTGGTAGAGGCGTACTAAATTATGAGGAGCAAATGGAAACAGGCATTTGTCATTCCTTGGGTGAGAGTAGAACTATCTGTCATATGTTAAGGGTGAAAAGTGAAATATTTAAGAGAAACCCGATGAGGGGCTTTATTCAGAGGCTGGGATGAGGGTGCAACTGTCTGCCAGCGAAAGGGGTGGACGTAGTTTTAATGTAACATTTAAGACAAATTTGGGTAAGTACATGACATCAGGGGTATGGAAGTCCAGGCAGAAGTAGACACGAACTGGATGGGTCCTGTTTCCTGTGCTGTACTGCACAATTTCTCTGACCCTCTAAAATACATTTAATAAAGATCGAATGAATTGTATGTGATGCCGCACGAAGAGTTAAGTGTGTGACGCAATGTCACAATGAGTAAAAATAGACCGAAGCAAACGCGGATTGTTTGTTCACTGTCCTGTAGCTAATGCAACTAAAGGGGAGGGGAGCATTAATTGTCTTAAGGGACATTCCTCCTGGTGTATAAGGGCTTGTTGAACGAGTACATCTAGACAGTTGGCACTTTCCGTACAACTGATCGCCGCTTCTGACAGAAAATGGGATACTCAGCAATTTATTATCTTCTCCGCATTTACTATCCTGTACTGGCCGCCGTTGCTCTTCCAGGTCAGGTCGCTGAAATGCGGAGATGTTAGACATACTGTAGTCCTTACATTGTGCGCTATAATTCAGGGAGGTCGTGGTTTCCAATCGAAGTCTTTTACATCAACTCACTCAGGAAATAGTGAAAATAGATGCACGTTTCATTGTGTTTTTTTTAAAAATATTATTTACGTGACCTTCATGTATTTCTGGTATTTTGTTTGTTTTAATGTACTTTATCATAATCTGACAAAATTGTGTTTCGGGTGCAATGAACTCCACGACATTTGGCGCTGGTATTAAACCTGATTTTGGTTCAGAATCTGAAGCTAAGTGAATGTGTTTGATTCATGATGTCCTCTAACAGGAAGAGTTATGGTGGCTCTACTCTGCATTCCGCTTAATGTTGTGTTCTGTCATTGGTGTTGGGACCGAACCTTTTCACGTTATGTGTCAATGATTTGGATGAAGGAATAGATGGTTTTATGGACATGTTTGCGGAAGTTACGAGGAAAGGTGGTGGGGCAGATAGTGCTGAGGGAGCGGGGTGTATGCAGAAGGAATTTGACTGATTGGGTCAATGGACAGCGAAGTGCCCGGTGAAGGTTAGTGCTGCGAAATGCATAGAGGGAATAAAGGAGCAGATAATGGTCTATATGGGGAGGGCATTCAAAAATCAGAGGTCAAAGTGGACCTGGGAGACCTAGTTTAGGATATCCTTAAGGTCAAACTTCAGGATGAGTCACTATTCAAGAATGTACATGCAACGTTAGCATTCATTCCCTGAGAACAAGAACTCAAGCGCAAGGATGTAACACTGACACATTATAAGGCATTCATCAGAATGCATGGAGTATTATGCGAAGCTTTGAGTCCCTAATCGAAGAGAAGATGCGCCGGCATTGGGGAAAGTCCAGAGGATGTTTAGGAGAATTATCCCAGGTATCAAACGGCTAACATATAAGGAATGTTCGGTAGATCTGGGACTGTACACATTGGGTTTACAAAAATTAGATTGATGTCATTAAAATATATAGAATATTGAAAGGTCAACAGTGTGTAGATGTGGAGAGGATTTTTCCGATGGTGGGGCAGTCTCGGACCAGAAGTCCCAGCTGCAGCACAGAGGACATCCAATTTAAACAAAGATTAGGGGAAACAAATTCGCCAGTGCCTGGTGAATCTCTAGAGTACCTTGGAACGGGTGACTGTGCAGTCCAGGGCTTTGGTTATATTTAGTCTGGAGGATGGCAAGTTGTTGAGTAATCAGGGCGTCAAAGGTTACCGGGAGAAGGCATAAGAATGGGGTTGAGGAATAATAGAGACAGTCATGATGGAATGGCGGAGCAGACTCCGTGGGCCGAATGGCCTAATCCTCCTTCTATGTTTTATGGTCTTACATTCTTCTTTGCAGCAATGTTACTGTAATGGGCATACTACCACAATGGAACATTGCTCTCTTCTCTGAATACATTCAAATCATTATGCCCCGGTCATTGCCCTTCTGTTGCCTTGCTTGTCTGCTGAAGGTAATCCAACTGACTTCTGCGTCACCTTCCTGCTTCTTTTGCCTCCCTTGCGTTGCTGAATCCATCCACTAGTCAACTTAATCGTAGCATAGCAAACCTCAGGTTATGTTCCTCTACCGTACAGGTGCAAACTGCCCTTCTTGTGCAGATGACTCGTAGAGTAAAGAGATGCCAATATTTAACAAAAAACTGTATTTGCCTGCTTTCCACATTTTTCAGCCATAGATTCATCGGCCAACTTCAACTCTGAACTTCTCCAGCAAAAGACACCCCTCTTAATCCAAATAAATTGAATGATTCCATTACCACTTACGCAGCCTGATATCAATTTATATTTTAGCTCATTATTTTCACTCCTAAGTACTTTGCCCCTTTCTCTGCCTGAGCCTTTTGTCCAATCGTGTACAACCTGTCCCCACTAAATGTGGAGAAAGAACACGAGAGCATCATAAATCAACACCAGAGAGAAGGGCATGGAGCCAGGAGAGTTAATGAAGGATGTCTCAACCGATCTGATCCAAGTATACCCTGTTCTCTGTTCTCTACTTGATAAAACCATCTGTGGCCGAGCCGCTTTCCTTCTAGCCCATTGTCATCACTGCGTGAAACTGGCGAGAGCTCGGTTGCTTGTGGCTGAAGGTGTGTCAGGGTGATCGATCACCCACACCCCAGCTCAGTCAGCGCAGGCGCACACGCGCACTGGCGGCCAGTTCGGGCAGTGGCGCGATCTGGAGTATCAGCCTTAGCTTGCAAATAAAGTCACTCTCAGCACTCGAGACCCATTAAGCAATGAATCTTTTTCTTTTGTCTCAGTTAATTTAGCGGCGATTGTGATCCTGTCTCGCAGAAATTGTGGGCTCTCCAAAAGTATCACTCGCTACCTGGTGGCCATGTCTGCAGCTGTTCTGATTGTCGTTCCCTTTGGTGTTGTATTGTATAAAATCAATACTTTCTATTCGTATGCTGTCTTCATGATGAAATCTCAGCTGCGAGCTCTGGGACCTATTCTGGGGACCGCAGCATTGGATTGTTCCATTTGGCTGATTGTCGCTTTCACTTTCGATCGCTACATCGCGATCTGTCCTCAGAAGTTGCGGACCCGCTATTGTACGGAAAGAATAGCGACCGTGGTGATTGTGGCGGTGATCGTAGTTAGTTGGGTTCAGCAATTTACCTTTTACTTTGCAGGAGAGTCAGGGAAACCCAAACTCGAGTACTATACATCATCCCTGTGGAGAGGTTACCGGATATTTGACACCATCATGACCCCATTATTACCAACTGGTTTAATTCTGCTGTTCAATGTTTTAACCACCAGATCTATTATAGCAGCGAATATAGTTCGCCGTGGACTTCGGAGCAATACTGACAACAAAAGTGATCCAGAGATTAAGAACCGGAGAAAGTCAATGGTTTTGTTGTTTTCTCTGTCCGCCAATTTCATATTATTGTGGATAACCAGTATTGTACTGTCCATGACCTGGGCAGCGGTAAACGTGTTTTACACAGACAAGTATTACAACACGCCTACATTTATCCTACAAGAATTTGGGTATATGTTAATATCTCGTAGTTCCTGCACCAACACGTGTATCTATGGACTGACACAGAGGAAATTCAGGGAGGAGTTGAAAAATGGGACAAAATATCTGTTTACATTAAATGGGAAGCTTTGTAAATAAAATGTAAATCTAATTATACCTAATTGTGTTTTGCGGTAAATATGAAGAATATTTTTTTTTGTATAGTGTCTCATTGGAATCCCTCCTAGTTAAAACTCCGAATTAAAAAAAAAATAGTTGCTTATTTTTGAAGGGGCACAATATGTCTTTAAGGAGTGGGAAGAACTTGTCTCAACCTCGTGATAAAGGCAGCGGAAAAGGAAAGATGCAAAAGGAAAGATCTGATGAAATGCCGTCGTGGGCGGAAGATATGGTTCGGACGCTGAATTCAATTAAAGACCAACTGGAAAAGAACAGTAATGAAATGATATATTTCTGGGAAAACAAACATCTGGAAACACTAATGCTTTTTTTTTTTAGCTTTTTTCAACAAAAAAAAATCTGTTGATTTGTTGTTAAACACTATGCTTGGTTTCCCTAGGTATTATATTTTAGATCTTAATAACTGTTTATTTTTTAAATTTCTTTTCAATATATTAGTATGTTTTACGTAGTAGAATATTAGAGCGTTTTATAACTGAATTTAAAGCTTTTTTAGGGGATGTAACGTTAATTTAAGATGGCAATGGTTTTCCTTTTGAAGAGATTTTATTTCGTTTCCTCTTTGTTTAAAAAAGATTAAATACAAACATGGGATAGTTTGTAGATGCTGGAATATAAACACTTTTCTCTATTGAGACTTTCTCGTTTCTCTTACAAGGTCAGTGGATTTCATTTTTTTAACTAAGGGGCGGGGTAGAGAACATTTTTAAATTTTCCTTGAACGGACAGTGCAGTCCTTGGCTTCGTTTTTCTTTCATACGGAGCCTGATTTTTTTCTGAGCTTTGGGGGGAGGGGTTTGGGTTAAAGTTAGAGTTAGTTTTTTTTCCCATTAGGTGGTTCCGGAGCATGCGTGTTTTCAATGTGGTTGTGTTCTTCATCGCCGCCATTTCTGATCATCCCGTATTGGTATGTGCTCTGCGCATGTGTAAAGTAGAATAAAATTATAGTATAGTATTTGAACGGATTAATGTAATAAGCTGGAATGTACGTGCTTGGAATCATCCTATCAAACGAAAAAAGACATAAAATTGTTAATCGATTACTGCCTGATATAATTTTTGCCCAAGAGACTTATATCAGGGCGGGAAATCACGACAGATTTTTTTAGATCGTGGAATGATTTACAGTTTCACTCTACTTCTCAAAGTAAAACGAAAGGGGTGTCTATTTTTATTAAATCTAATATTTTGTTCCTTCTTGAGGATATTAAGTCAGATACTAATGGTAGATTTTTAATTGTTAAGGCAGTAATTTGTAATAGAAAAGTTGTTTTGGTCAACTTGTATAGTCCTAATCTTTTTTTTAAAAAAAGTATTTGCTCTATTGCCTGATTTAAATGATTATACGTTAATAATGGGCGAGGATTTTAACTGTTGTTTAATCCTCTTGATTGACAAGAGCTCAACCAATCAGCGACTTCCAAATCGCACTGCGTCACTTATTAATTCATTTTTGACTGATTTTGGATTGATTGAACTATGGAGATATTTACACTCTGATGACAGAGAATATTCTTTTCTTCACATATTTATCCCTGCCCGCCCGCCTTGGCACCTATCTCAAACATTATTGTAAAATTCTGACTTTGTTAGTTTTATTGAAAGCCAGATAAAAGATTTTTTTTCAACTTTTTAACGATATAGGGGTTATGTCTAAATTAATCATATGGGATGCATTTAAATCATTTTTACGTGGTCAGAACATCATGAGACGGGAGGCCTAGGGAGAAAGAAAGGGGGAGGGGAGCACCAGAGGGAGATGGAGAACAGGCAGAGTAATGGGCAGACAGAGAAAAAAACGGGGAGGGGGAAAAAGTAGAATTAGATAAGATTTCAAAACAAATTAAAGATTTAGATTATAATTATGCGATTTCCCCTAATATTGACTTATTTAAACAAAGGGTGGAACTTCAATCACAATATAATTTATTATTAACACATCCTATTGAAGGCCACTTGCTTAAGCTAAAAAGTTAATTTTATGTGTTTGCAGATAAAAATAACAAACTGCTTGCATCTCAATTAAAAATGGCCAGAGCCAAAAGGCAAATTTTGAGAATCCGTAGGAAAGATGGCACCCTGACTTGGGATTATGAAGAAGTTAATAAGATTTTTTCAAGATTCTTATACCGAGCTTTACAAATCTCTATTTCCAGTGGATTCTTCAAAAATGCATGTTTTTTTTTTTAACGAAAGGTTGCTTTTCCTCAAATTTCTGTTGAGGATCAAAAAAAATATTGATGCCCGAATTACTAAAGCAGAAACTCATAAAGCTATTTTTTCAATCCAAGCTGTAAAGCCCTTGAACTTAATGGCTACCCTGTAAAATTCTATTAAAAATTGGAAAATTCTTTCTCCGTTGGAAATGTTGGAAATGTTGGAAATGGTTAAGGACTCTTTTGTGAAAGGTGATTTACCTGTACTTTTCATGACGCTTCTGTTTCTTTACTTTTTTAAAAGGATAATGATCCTACTTATTGTGCCTCATATATACCTATTCCATTATTGAATGTTGTTGCTAAGAGCGTGTCAAAGATAATGGCCAATCGGTTTTCGAAAATAATTTGGGTAAAATTCTTTTTAAAGACCAATCAGGATTTATAAAGGGTCGTTATTCCATTTCAAATATTCCGAGATTATTTAACATTATATTTTCGTCTTCTTTTGAAACTCCACAATGCGACATCTCTTCGGATGCTGAAATAGCGTTTGATCGATTCGAATTGAAACATTTATTTAATGTTTTAGAGAAATTTGGTTTCAGTGTTTACTTCCATAATTGGATTAGAATGATATATAGACCTCCTATTGCTACTGTTATTACTAATAATTTTAGATCCCCTGTTTCATCTTTCATGGGGAACAAGACAAGGTTGTCCATTAAATACTTTGTTATTTAACTTAATATTCGAACCCCTTGCTCTTCGTGAAGCTAAAGATATTCATGGGATTCTTGTGAATAATCCTGCGGAATCTATCCCTGCCTTGCTAAAATTATTTAATGAATTTAGTGATTTTTCAGGTTATAAAATTAACTTTAATAAAAGTGAACTGTTTCCTTTAAATGAATTTGTTTCTTTATATGATAATACTCCTTTTAACGTTTTGGATTCCTTTAGATAACTTGGCGTTATAATCATTAAAAAATATAAGTATTTTATAAAGCTGATTTTGTTCCCTTGGCAGATTCTATGAAGTATTTATTTAGCAGATGGAAGACACTTACGTTTTCACTTGCTGGCTGCATCCATATAATCAAATTATGATTTTACCCAAATTTTTATATCTATTTCCGAATATCCCGGTTTTTTGACAAAGAAGTTTTTTGATCAAATTGATTCTATCATCACGTATTTTGTTTGGAATGATAAAAGTTCAAGAATTGGTAAATGTCACTTACAAAGATTGAAAAAGGACGGAGGCCTTGCTTTGCCTAGTTAATAATGCATTACTGGGCTGTTGATGTACGATATATGTCCTTTTGGTTGCACTGGGTTGATAATAGTGAGCGGCCAATTTGGGTAGATTTGTAATTGAAAGTTCTGAAAGTTTTATTTAACCTCGTTATTGGGATCTGCTCTACCTATACACTTAGCTAAAGTTGTTAATTTAAATTTATACCATGTGGTTAAGTATTCTTTACAAATTTGGCTCCAGTTCCGTAATTTTTTTACATATTAAAATACTTAAACTTTGTAGTTTAATTTATTTAAATTATTTTAAGCCTTATTTGAATGATCCAATTTTTTTTATTTTGGAAAAATAAAGGTATTAATTCTTTTTTTGGATCTATTTAAAGAAGATAGACTAATGCCTTTTGAACAATTAGTTAATAAATACTCTCTTTCATATTCACACATCTTACAATACCTTCAAGTTAGACTTTTTTTACAAAAATATTTAAGTAAATTTTCCTTACATATTGGATGCCGACCTGTTAGATACTATTATGTGTATGAACCCTTTGATGAAGGGTTCCATTGGAAGAACTTATAATTTATTATTACAATGGGATAAGCGCCCTTTCTTTAAGATTAAACAAGATTGGGAAACGGAACTTAATTTTACTTTGATAACGGAGGACTGGATGGGGATCTTGAAGTTGGTTAACTCTTCCTCGATTTGTGCTAGCCATTCATTGATTCAATTTAAAATTATACATCGTTGCTATTTGACGAAGGAGAGATAGTCTACAATCTTTCCTAATATTGATAGTTATTGTGATAGATCTAAAACTGCGACAGCTACACTGATACGCATGTTTTGGTCTTGTCCTATACTGCAACAATTTTGGAAGTCAGTTTTTTCTACAATTCCTAAAGCACTTAAAATTAATTTACAACCTAACCAATTAACTATGCTCTTTGGAATAATTCCCCAAAACATCCGTGGTATTTCCTTGTCTGATCAACATGTTATTGAGTTTGTTACATTGATAGCTTGGAGGGCCATTCTGTTGAAGTGGAAGGAGACTTTTCGGCTCCCACTCTGTCACAATGATTCTCTCAAGTGATGTTATGTCTTTGTTTGGAGAAATTTAGAAGTCGAACCTTCGAACTTATGTTTGATTTTGAGAAAAGACAGGGTTCATTTGCTCGCTACTACCATCGGAGTTAATTATTAGATTTCCTCCACGATCTAATTGTAAATTTCGTTTTGTTTTTTTTTTTTACTGGCGGTTTGATGTTTATCTTTAGAAGCTTTTTGTATGACACATGGCTCCGCGGTTCAATACCTAATGGGTTCTGTTCGCACCTTTTTCTTGCTTTAGTAGGGGTTTTTTTCTTTTCTTCTCATTTTTGTGTCACCATATTTTTCAGCCCTTAATATTGTGGTTTTTCTCTCTTTTGAGACATTGTAACAGGTAATTACTTCGATGTACACTTGTTATTTTGGATGATGATGATGATGATAATAATAATAATAATAATAATAATAATAATAATAATAATAAAATGAAAATATTTGAACAGAAGAATGGATGTTCCCCTTTAATAAAGAAGTGCTCTCCATTTTCCCTGACAGACTAGACACCTCTCCTCAATTTCAGAAGCGAATGTGCTCCGTTAGATGTTACAAAATAAATCGACTTCAAGGTAAATGCCTACTTTAAAAGCAACACAGATATATATTTTTTAAAAAGCCTATTTAATTAGCTGAAGCCAGGTTTCATGGAAAATAACATGGACAATTCGTATCATATTTTGTTTTAACGTAAATAGATTGCAATATCCCTTGAGGAGTCAAATTAATGACATGGGGAGAGTGAGTAAAAATAGTTTAAAGTAAGTGTTTGTGCAGTCGGTTGTCACTAATGTCCCTGACGTGATAGCCACGCTAATTGCCTCAGTGGAATTGCTCTCACCTCAATAAAAGTCTGCTAAACCGATCTCCAGTCCATCTGAGCAGCTGGAAAGTCCTGTAAAACTGAAAGCTGCTGCTGACGGAATATGGGATATTCGACGATTTATTACATTGCGGCCATTTTCTATCCCACACTTGTAGCGGTTGGTGCCCCCGGTAAGATGCCGGAGCTGGTCACTTTATGTATGGTGCCGTCGTTACTCTGCTGCGGTATCCGCACTGTTACTGAGCACAGATGCTACCGTCGGCTGAAACGTGTTTCCGGAATGGAGGATTCAGGCATCTAATGGTTTTACTTCCATTTTCCATACTTTAATCGCAGTGTTTTCTTGTCCTGTTGTCAATTAAGTTGTTGTCGATATTGTCAATGTTTCATAATTTCACCTCGCTAGGCTTTCTGAAGTGATGCCGGTCTCTGCTTTTCTAGGTCCGAGTCTCTATCAGTGCAGACATTTCGACCTTATAACAACGTGGCAGCTTATTTAAATGACGGTCCAGTCTATTTTTGACACATAGGTCTGTTCTTCTGTGGGTCAGTAAATGAGGACTCGTGCTTTATATCTCTTTGATGCCACTTTGTCACCGCTACAAGTAATACAGTCAGCTATTTCACCTCTAATAATGGAAATGGTGTTATTTACAGGAGCGATCAACTGCTCACCGGTACGTGAGTCGTGGAACTCGGATGCCTCGCTCTAAACTGTGGGAAGTTCGCCAATCCACTGACACTCACATCCGTCATTGTCCTCCCGCCGGAGTGCAGAGACCGAGACCGCACACACTGGATTTCCGCTTTCCACTTCCAAACGGACCATACCCTGCATAGCATCGGTAAAATGGGGGCATTCGGGGAATTGCTGCTAAATGTATTTCTATTTTGTCTCCAAATTTCTTGTAGTTAATTTAACGGCGATTGTGATCCTATCTCGGGGAAAATGCGGACTCTCCAAATGCATCACCCGTTACTTGATCGGAATGGCAACAGCGGATCTGATGGTGGTTATCGTTTTTGCTTTAGTGGAACAGACCAACAATATCTACATTTATTCCAGATCCCTGCTCATCACTCCTGTATGCACTCTGACACTTATATTTCGGGTGGTAACGACGGACTGTTCTGTTTGGTTTACGGTCAGTTTTACCTTCGATCGCTTCATCGCAATATGTTGCCGAAAGCTGCGGGAGCGATACTGCACCGAGAGAACAGCAACGGTGGTTATCGTGACCGTGGTTATAGTGAGCTGCGGGAGATGTGTCCCGGTTTACTTTATCATTGAACCTTACGTCATCATTGACAATACACCGTGGCGTTGCGCCCTCACACATGAATACGCTACTTCACCCGCGTGGAGAGGATATCAATTACTGCACAGCATTTTAACACCATTGCTACCAATCGGCTTAATCCTGGTGTTTAACGGGTTAACGGTAAGACATATCGTTGTGGCAAATCGAGTCCGCAGAAGGCTTCGGCACAGCAGCGACAATCAGAAGGATGCCGAGGTAGAAAAACGCAGAAAATCGATGATTTTGCTGTTTTCTATATCAGCTAATTTTATACTATTTTGGATGCCCAATGTAACCCATTCCCTGAAATGGCAAGTGCAAAACTATTTTTACCAAAACAGATATTTAAGTTCCCCGGTATACATCCTACAACAATTTGGGTTCATGTTGCAAGTACTCAGCATGTGCACCAATACTTGTATCTATACACTGACACAGAGGAAATTCAGAGAAGAGCTGAGGAATGGAATGAAGTATGTGTTTACATTAAATGGCCATCTGTGTAGATAACGCCCGTGTCTAAAGGCAATTCAGCGGCGTTTTCAAATAAAGCCGTTTTACAGTGAACAGGTTTGGCAAATATGTCAAATATTCAAACAATCATATGCCCTGACATCCGGAAATTGCAGAATTGCCGGAGGATTGCTTGCTTCATACAGTTCAGGTAAGCAGTTCATTGTGGTACGTACCCCGTAACTGGGTTTACAGTCCAGCAGATGAGAAGAATCCGTTGGAGTCTGGCGGTACCGAAAACTAAAGGTGTTTATTAGTAAACTAAGCAATAAATTTTCAAAAATGCAAATATATATGTAAAACAGGTTAGCAATAATAAACACAGAAGTGTAGGAATAATAATCAACAATAATAAACAAGCTTTATGAATGTCTAGGGGTAAATGAATTGTCATAAGAGAATATAGAGTGCAATTCAGTTCCTGTGTGCTGAGGTAGTTGCGATTGTTGTATTGTAAGTTGTTGGGGAGAGAGCGAGAGAGAGCGAGAGAGAGAGAGAGAGAGAGAGAGAGAGAGAGAGAGAGAGAGAGAGAGAGAGAGAGAGAGAGAGAGAGAGAGAGAGAGAGAGAGAGAGAGAGAGAGAGAGAGAGAGAGAGCTAACCTTCTGTTCCTTATTGATTTCGTCGCACCATTGTGGTCATTCGGTTATGGCCCCTCCGTCCTCAGACAGACCGTTCCTCTGTGGTGGACTCGTCACTCTGGCATGAGTGGACACACACACAAGTCTCCACCGGCCCTGCCGTCACACTGTGAGCTTTATTGACCGATCTCCTGATTCGGTCCTCGAAGCCTCCACCTTTCTGTGGGTGCACAACACTCGGTTAGTATCCACTGGTGTGTCTGATGGGTGTCTCCCAACACCTGTCTTTTATCCCCACTGACAGGATATCAGCCATCCATCAACTCAAAATGACCATGTCCATCAAATCAGGCCACTCCTGCTGTCTCCTTAGGAATGTTAACGAGCAAAGTAACGTCCTTGCAGCGAAAGGTAAACAATCCAGGAAAAAGCCATAACACATAAATCAAATGTCCCTCACTCTCTCAGTAGCAGCATAGTTCATAGTTCTCAAAGGCGGGGGCATGGTTAACCCATCACCCCATTTCCATCAGGTCTGTTCAGCACTCATAACAATTGCTGCTGGCGTGATTGTTACATTGGTTGAAGTATGTTCCAAACTATCACAGACACTCGACTGTCACACGGACAGTGATGGCTGCAGGACTTTCCGGGATTTTAGATGTTTCAAAATGGACAGGGTCGGTAACAGAGTGTAAAGGGAGCGCAATGGGAAATCAGGGTTGGTGTCACTGCTGCAGAAAGGGAGGGAAACGTGGAGCGTTCGTTTGTTACTAGACTGGGAGACAAGTACAGATACATGAAAGGAGAGAGCACCCTATCTGGAGTATTCTGTACAGCCGCCCACAAGATTAACAAAAACAAAACGCAACGGGAACAATGAGGAACCGACCGGGAAGCGGTTCTTTGACGTGTGCCAAGTTATTGACACGGCAGCTGAAACTTGAACAATATTCTTTGGCACCACCCCAGGGTAAAAGCTTTAGGTATGGCATAACTTCTCAGTTGTGTCCAGAGGAAGGATTCATGTCACTATAAGAAGAAAGGCGGACTAGCGAACAGTCCGTACCGGATCTAATTTTAGAAAATGAAATGGATCAGGTGACGGATTTCTCCGCGGGTGGGTATTTCAGAACGATAGGGTAGAACTCTCCGACATTTACCTTGCACAGAGGTAGGACGTGGGAACATGTAATTTGGGGTTTGCGATGTATGGTGCTACCTGGCAGGAACTTAGGAACGTATATTGGGAAATTGATGTACTCAGGAAAATGCGCCACAGATATGTGGAGATTGTTTAGGGAGCACTGACATGGGATTCAGTAAGGGCTTGTCTCATTGATGCATGGAAAGGATGATAGCGTAAAGTAACTCTGGCTGACAAGGAAGTTGGAACAGCTCGCCAAGAGAAAGAAAGAAGGATACTTAAAGTTTAGGAAGAAAAGATCGGGTAGGGTTATGGCGAGTCGCAATGCAAACAGGAAAGAATTTAACAATGGGCTTAGAAGAGTTAGATGAGGACTTGAGAACCATTGGCGAGTTGCACTGTGAAGAACAGGAGGAGACTGGAGAGAGTGTGGGCAGATCGGAGGAAAACGTGTCTGGAGTCAAGGAGGCGGTGAAGCTCCTCACTGGATGCATTGATGAGTGTGAACACAGCGTAAAAAGGCAGATATGTTCGAACATGCCGAGGCTCAGAAAAAAGATGCGCTGAAAACTTGGAAAACATGATGATAGATGATTCCCCGATACCGTGCAGGTAATTTTGGAAGGCGAGCAAGATATTGCTGCACTTTTGGACAAGATATTTGTGTCTTCACTGACCGTGGAAGTAGAAATACAAGATTGTGGGGTGGCAAATGTAATTTCTCTGTTGACAAAAGATAATAGGTATACTCTTTCGAATTATAGACCAGTGAGTATTATGTCAGTAGTGGGTAAACTATTGGAGAAAGGCTATTGTGGAGGGAATTTATGAGCATTTGGAGAAACGTAGTCCAGCTACGGAGAGTCACCATGGCTTTTTGAGGGGCATATTGCCCTTTATGAACCAGATTGAATTCTTTGTAACAGTGAAAAACAAACAGATGAATCGGAACAGTCGATGTGGATGTATTAATTTTGATAAGGCGTTTGATCCGTTCCCAATAGTCGAAACGTTTAGGAAGTCAGGAGGCATGGGATCCGGAGAAACCTGGCTGCGTTGATTAAGAATTGGATGATGTAGTAGATAGAGTGAATTCTGGCTGGAAGACAGCGGGCAGCCGTGTTCCGCAAGGAAGGTCGAAATTTCGGTACAATTTACAGCTATATTGGGAGTCTGTAGTTATAGAGGGAAATAACCGATTTAATCTGACCACACAGCAGCAGCCGGATAATTAATGGAAATCGCTGAGCTGTTAACTGCCTAAACTGACAGAGTAGTCATTCAGTCATGAATTGTCTAAACTGACCAGCTCTTTAAATATCACAGGGCAGATGCTGCAATGACCTCAAAACAATCTTTACCAGTGGAACCCTACAGAGTGTTCAGCAGCAGCTTTTGCTTCTCATTAAAAGAACCAGCCTCCCAAAACGCTAATTCCAAATTCCCAATTCAAGTACACAATATTTAATCCAAATGCCAATTTACCTGCGAATCGTGGTTTTATCGTATAACCATATAAATATTACATCACGGAAACAGGCCTTCTCGGCCCTTCTAGTCCGTGCCGAACGCTTACTCTCACCTAGTCCCACCGACCTGCACTCAGACTATAACACTACATTCCTTTCCGGTCCATATACCTATCCAATTTTACTGTAAATGACAATATCGAACCTGCCTCTACCACTTCTACAGGAAGCTCGTTCCACACAGCTACCACTCTCTGAGTAAAAAGTTCCCCCTCGTGTCACCCTTAAACTTTTGCCACCTAACTCTCAACTCATGTCTTCTTGTTTGAATCTCCCCTACTCTGAATGGAAAAAAGCCTATCCACGTCAACTCTATCTATCCCCCTCATAATTTTAAATACCTCTATCAAGTTCCCACTCAACCTTCTACACTCCAAAGAATAAATAACTAACTTGTTCAACCGTTCTCTGTAACTTAGGTGCTGAAACCCAGGTAACATTCTTGTAAATCTCCTCTGTACTCTCTCTATTTTGTTGACATCTTTCCTATAATTCGGTCACCAGAACTGTACATAATGCTCCAAATGTTGCCTTACCAATGCCTTGTGCAATTTTAACATTAGATCCCAACTCCTATACTCAATGCTCTGATTTATAAGGGCCAGCATACCAAAAGCTTTCTTCACCACCCTATCCACATGAGATTCCACCTTCAGGAAACTATGCACCATTATTCCTAGATCACACTGTTCTACTGCATTCCTCAATGCCCTACGATTTACTATGTATGTCCTATTTTGATTGGTCCTACCAAAATGTAACACCTCAAACTTATCAGCATTAAACTCCATCTACCATCTTTCAGCCCACTCTTCTAACTGGCCTAAATCTCTCTGCAAGCTTTGAAAACCTACTTCGTTATCTTCAACGCCACCTATCTTAGTATCGTCTGCATATTTAATAATCCAATTGATCACCACATCATCCAGATCATTAATGCATATGACAAACAACATTGGACCCAGTACAGATCCCTTTCCTAATTTTTTCTTAAGATTCTTTTTACATTCTTTATATTCCTCGAGCACCTCATTTACTCCATGCTGCCTATATTAATTGTAGATCTCTCTCTTTTTCTTAACCACGTTTCCAATATCCCTTGAAAACTATGGCTCTCTCAAACTTTAAACCTTTCCTTTCAACCTAACAGGAACATAAGGATTCCGTACCTTCAAATTTCACCTTTAAATGACCTCCATTTCTCTATTACATCCTTCCCATAAAACAAATTGTCCCAAACCACTTCTTCTTAATCATTTCACATCTCTTCAAAGTTATCCTTTCTCCAATTAAAAATCTCAAACCTGGGTCTAGACCTATACTTCTCCGTAATTATATTGAAACTAATGGGATTGTGATCACAGGACCCGAAGTGCTCCCCAATACATACCTCCGTCACCTGACCTATCTCATTCCCTAGCAGGAGATCTAACACTGCCCCTTCTCAAGTTTGTACCTTTATGTATTGCTGCAAAAAAAACTATCCTGCACACATTTTACAAACTCCAAATCATCCAGCTCTTTTACAGAATGGGTTTCCCAGTCTATGTGTGGGAAATTAATATCTCCCACAATCACAACCCTGTGCTTACTACAAATATCTGCTATCTCCTTGCAAATTTATTCCTCCAATTCTCGCTCCCCTTTAGGTGGTCTATAATACACCCCTATAAGTGTTACTACACCTATCCCATTACTCAATTCCACCCAAATAGCCTCCTTAGACATGCCCTCTAATCTAACCTGCCAAGGCACCGCTGTAATAATTTCTCTGACAAGCAATGCAACACCTCCTCCTCTTGCCCTTCCGAATCTATCACACCTGATGCAACGAAATCCAGGAATACTTAGTTGCCAATCACACCCGTCCTGCAACCGTGTTTCACTAATTGCTACAACATCATATTTCCAGGTATCAATCCATGCTCTAAGCTCATCCACCTTTCTTACGATGCTCCGAGCATTAAAATAAATGCATTTAAGAAATTCTCCAGCTCTTACTCTCTGTTTATCCCTAACGGTGCAAGCAACTTTACTATCTTCATTTTCTTACTTCTCCCCTTCATCTTCGGTCTGAGCGCTCTCCCCTCTCTATCACCTGCCTATTCTCCCTCATACACTCTCTACAAGCTTTTCTATTTGTGAAATAACATCCTCTCTCCTAGTCTCTTCAATTTGATTCCAACCCCCAAACCATTCGAGCTTAAAGTCTCCACAGTAGCCTTAGCCAATCGCCTCGTCAGTATATTGGTCCCCGTAGGATTCAGGTGCCACCCGTTCTTTCAGTACAGGTCACACCTGCCCCAAAAGAGGTCTCAATGATCCAGAAA
The DNA here is from genome assembly GCF_048418815.1 of Hemitrygon akajei. Taxonomy (NCBI): domain Eukaryota; kingdom Metazoa; phylum Chordata; class Chondrichthyes; order Myliobatiformes; family Dasyatidae; genus Hemitrygon; species Hemitrygon akajei. Next base: position 1,093,448 of record NW_027331986.1, read on the forward strand.
CTTGAATATCTGCCCTTGCTCCCATCCCTCAGCCACGCATTTATCCTCCACCTCATTCCATTCCTACTCTCACTGTCGCGTAGCACAGGCAGTAATCCCAAGATTCCTACCATTGTGGCCCTTCTTCTCAACTGCCCTCCTAACTCCCTATATTCTCCTTTCAGGACCTCTTCCCTTTTCCTACATATGTCACTGGTACCTATATGTACCACGACCTCTGGCTCCTCACCCTCCCATTTCAGGATATATTGGACGCAATCAGAAACATCCCGGACGCCGGCACCAGGAAGGCAAACTACCATCCTGGTCTCTTGACTACGTCCACCGAATCGCTTATCTGACACCCAAACTATTGAGTCCCCTATTACTACTGCCTTTCTCTTCCTTTCCCTACCCTTCTGAGCCACAGGGCCAGACTCTGTGCTGGAGACATAGCCACTGCCGCTTCCCCGAGTAGGTTGTACACAACCCCCCCCCCCCCCCACCCAACAGTACTGAAACGGGAGTACTTATTGTCAAGGTGTACAACCATTAGGGTACTCTCAAGTACCTGAATTTTCCCCTTTTCTCTTCTAACCGTGACCCAGTTGTCTGACTCCCATGGCCCTGGTGTGACCACCTGCCTGTAACTCCTCCTCACTCTCCCTGACCAGACGAAGGTCATCGAGCTACAGCTCCAATTCCCTAACACGGTCCCTCAGGAGCTGCGGCTCGGCGCATGTGAATGTCCGGGAGGCTGGGAGACTCCAGGACCTCCCACATCCGACACCGAGAACAGCAACCTGACCTCACACTCATCATTCCCTCTTTTCTGAATTAACAGGAAAAATTGAAAACAAAACCTCCCTTGCCACGCCCGTTTCCGCCTAAGCCCGTTGAGCCAAAGCCCTTAAGCATTCACTCTGCTCCCGGCACACTCTGCTGCCCGCAAACGACGCTGCCCGCTGTATAAGGCTGTCTTCCTTTTAATCTTCCGCGCTTCACTGCCCAACGTCACACGCCTGCGCAGTCCCGCCTCACTTATCCCGATGAGAAGGAAAGATCAAAATGGCTCCCGCAGCACTCCGGTTCCGATTCTCAGACTTCCTTCTCCAAATTCGCAGCTGGAGAGTCGACCCTCACATCTGGGACAACCATCTAAAACACACGTGCTCTACATGAGGTTCAAACCCATAGCATCGGCATTTCCCCACCGTGTACTGACATTCTGCTAGCGCCACGGGGACCTGCATAGTCAGCATGCGGCTTTGAATATCTGAAATGTCGGATGAGAATAAAGACTTTTCTGAAGAATGATTGCCTCCTCTTTCAGAGGGACAAACACTCAATCTGGAAGCAGGTTGAGAAGGAGAATTGAATAGCTGGCCCGAAGAATGACTAAGCATCTACGTGAAATAAATGTGAAAGTTTCTTCAGGAAACACCATGACGGAATCCATAGTTGAATAAATCACAGTTTGACCGCATGCGTCATGGGAGATTTTATTTGTTGACAATAGAATTCTTCCCTTCACTCAAAGCGAACAGAAACTGCCCCGAAGCCGACACTTACCGGACATCACTAATCAACTCTGTTCAGTCCCAGTTCTTGCATTCTGCCATTCTGACAATCTTCCATCCATCACAGTATATTTTTGTATTAAGGGCATTTTATACTGTTTAGAAACCTCAAGCGCGGCACATTGGCAAAGGCCTTCTGAAAATCCAAGTAAGCAACATCCACTGACTCTCCTGTATTGAATCTGCCTTTTGAAACCCTCAAATAATTCCAACAGACTTATAAAGCTACATTACCCCTTCAGGAACCCACGAAAAATCCGCCCTATATTATCGTTACTCTTCATATACGAGAAATCTCATAATTAATAATGGAGTCCTACATCTTTCCAACCACTGAGGTCATGCTATCCAGCCTATAGTTTCCTGTCGTTTGCCCACTTCTCTTCTCAGAGTGGAGTAGATTGTCATTTGTTACTTCTCACTCTTCCGGATTATTCCAAAATCCAATCATTATTCAAAGTTCACCGCTAATGTGTCCTCAACCACGTCTTTCAGAAAGCGGAGGCTGTTGTCAGATCCACAGCCCCAGTTTCCCAGGTGCAAATACTTTGCATCTGGCAACAGGTGGCGACAAACTGATCAGATATCAATGTGGCAGTGAACCAGATAGAGCATCCTGGTCTCCTCCATCTGGCCCAGCTGATTAGTGCTTCTAACGTCCCGTATTTCAGCCTCTCAAACATCTTCTCCTTAGCAATAGCAACAACAGTCACTTCTATCAATAACAGTCGCAACTTTCATTCATACTGCTGGTGTCATTCACGCTACAGAATGATGTGAAATATTAGGTTCATCGTTACCACAAAGGAAAGAGGGATTATATTAATTATTGTATTAATGGGCGTGTGGTTGAACTGCAGAGTTTGATTAGACGGTGGAATATTAGTGGGTGGGTTGAAAGAGAGGCGAAAGGGATTATACTGGGTACAGTATTAAGGGGTGTGTGGGAAGGATATTATGGAATTACATTAGGTGAAGTATACAAAGGTAAGTGGATAAAGCAGTATTCGGAATTCTGTCGGTTCGGGTATTAATTCAGTTTTGGTCTGAGGAGGTGACATGGCGTAGGGTGAGGTATGAAGGGGTGTACGGGAGAGAAGAGGGTTGGAACAGACGGCGAAATTATTTTTTTCTTCGAAGGGAGGGCTAGATGTAACGATACCCATTGGTGGGTTTATGGGTGTATAGAGGGAAGGGATGTTAGAGGATGGGGGATATTAATCGGAGTCTAGAGGAAGTTTAGAATGGGTTTGTAACACTAGTGTAGTAATCGTTCCGTATGGGGAGAGGTTGTTAGGGGATGGGAGATATTAATCGGATTGTGGATGTATGTTAGAATGAGTTTGTAATACTAGTGTAGTAATCTTTGTGTCGGGGGTGTTCGGTGACGGGAGATATTGCTCGGAGTGTGGAGCTCGGTTAGAATAGGTTTGAAATAATGGTGTGGGAATCTTTGTGCAGAGGGAGAGAAGATTGGTATTGGAATGATGATATTAATGGTTATATGGATGATGATAATACGTGGAGTGAACTGGTGTGTTATGGGAGGAAATATTCACTCTGATCCTCAGTAGGTCAAGCAACATCTATGGCAATGAATAAACAGTCTACGTTTCCGACCATGGTCTTTCATCAGGGCTTGAAAAGAAATTAGAAGTTGCCAGAATATGAAGGCTTGCAGGAGAGGAGAAGAGGTAAGATACCAAGGTGGAGAAATGAGGAATAAGGAAGGAAGTAGGGTAACATATCGGAAGTTAGAAGAATCGATGTTGTTTTCATTCGGTTAGAGGATACCTAGACGGAATATGAGCTGTTACTTATTCAAACTAAAAGTGGCCTCATAATGGCACAAGATAAGGCCATGGACAAGTATGTCGGAAATGGAGTGGGTAAGTGTATTATAGATGTCTGCCACTGTGAATTCCCGCATTGTTGTGGATAGAGCTGAGGTGCTCGTAAAGTGTTAATCAATATGCTCAACAATTTCCTTGCGTTCAGTACAAGTTTACAATTTAGATTTGTACATTGAGATTTTACAATTTCATGCCATACCTCATCACAATTGGGATTTGACTTGCCGAGAGGTGAGCCTGGCAGTGTTTCGCAACAGCATTCCCTAATTTTTAGAGTCGATATTTCTTCATCTTTGAGATTTTTCAGTTCCTTGTCAATCTATCCATACCTCATCACAGTGGGAATTATTCTTGAATGACATCATGCGTATTTTTACCCCAGCTGTTGGAAGACACGTCAGCCTTGTGTAGTATTGAATATTCAGTGTGCTGGAGCGAGTATAAATGAATGGCCGTGGAGATTCATCAGCTCAGAGTTTCTTCAGCGAGATCGCGGGAAGCTGGAAGACACGCTGAATCTCACTCAACATGCTTGAAACGTTTTACCGTGTGAGGAAGATATGGTACATGATCATTGCCGTTATCGGTGTTCCTGGTAAGAACATGGGCGAAGTAACATTTGCGGCTGTGACTGCGCGTTCTTTAGACTAGTTCGGTTGTTATGCGGTTATGAATGCGGTGGAGACATTGTGACAACACTCCGTGTTCGTTGTGAAGTTTCTTTGCAGTTTGATCCGTAGACTCGGCCGAAAATAGATCTGCAGCTGAAACAGATGTAGAGTGGAAGATCGCAGAAACGAATTCATTTTGTGGGTTCATGGCGGGCAGTTTTGATTTATCAATGCAAAGCCTCTGCTAAAGTAAGTTCCGATAATCCGGAGCGCTGGGCACCTTTAGAGACTGTTGGTATAATTCCGTATCAATACTGTAGCATACTTTAAATTCAAATTGAAAGGTACTGCGCTGTGCTTTAGAAATCGCTGCAAGTTTGAAGGGAATGCGAGAAGAGAATCGCCGCTGAGATTTCGGGAAGAAACGCAGACATCACTTGTCAGTCTCAAACATCCGGAGTTTCGAAAGATTAAAGAAAAAGTTCTGTGTAGGTGTAGTGTAGCAGGATTTGTTTTATGCCCTGTTATCCGTGAAGTCAAGAGGGAGTGAAGGGACAACATAGTGAAGTCTGATGGAGCTCAGCCGGGGTAACGTCCCTGCTATACTCCGCTCAGGAACAATGAGCTTTGAAGTATTTGGAACAATGCTGTAGCAGTTCGGAGCAACTCATGACAAGACATGCGAACGGGGGAAATCTGCTTTTCTAATGGACAGAGGCGAATAGGCGGTGCTTCGCTGTATGAGGAGAGTGTCAGTACATCGGTGACGGGATCGCGGCAGTGAGAAATGTACAAGAGTATCCAGACTTTACACATCAGCCTAAAGGAGGACAATGTTTATGAAGTGCCTTTGTTATTCCCTTTTTTCTTTATGTACTGGATGTTCAAAGCACTAACGTGCAAGATACGTCAGGAATTCAGTGGCTCAGGCAAAATTATTAAAAGGGCGAATAGGAACTTTCTGGTCGGACACTTTGACATGGTGTGAAGGACCCCGGGAAGGAGTAGCTGCAGAATTTAAAAGAAGCGAGGCAAGCGCGGCCCCTGCGGGCGGGTGACGAACAGAAATCAAAGAGGGGACGAGGACATGCGACGGGTGGCTGTAAATTTGCTTTGGACTGTGTAAGTGGACAGAAGCGGAGGGAGCGGGACCGCTGTATCGCTAGAGTGACAGATCATAGGTGACAGTAACACGGCAACCATCATCGCTGAGAAATTTGCCTTGGTAGCCAGGCTCCACGTATCACTAGAAAACCTGATTGCTGGAGATTTATATTAATTTCTCCAAAGCCCTCTCGGCGATCAATTGACAATGCCTTCTTTCCAAACACTGCTCCTCTTCCGGTACCGACCAGCGTGCCGTTTTACATTTCTAAACTTCCAGAAATGAGTTGTCTGCAGAGTTGTAATGTGCTCAAATTCCAGCTTATCTGTGGCTTCAGACCCACGGAACGGTGAGACAGTAATTCACATTTTGTTTTTTTGCTGTTCCCGCAGTGAATTTAGTGGCGATTCTGATCCTGTCCCGGGGAAAGTGCGGCCTCTCTACCTGCACCACTCGCTACCTGGTGGCCATGGCAACAGCGGACCTACTAACAATCATATCTCAGGTTATACTGTGGCGGATCAGTTATTATTACTTCCCAGGAACTTTCCTGGACATCACCCCCGTGTGCAGTGTGATCTTTGCCCTAGGACAGGCAGCCACTGACTGTTCAGTCTGGTTCACCGTCACTTTTACATTTGATCGGTTTGTTGCCATTTGTTTCCAGAAGCGGAAAGAAAAGTATTGCACCGGGAAAACTGCGGCTGTGGTTCTGACAACAACCAGCGTTTTGTTCTGCTTTAAAAATGTACCCAACTTCTTTATATACCAACCTGTGACAGTGATTGACAATATACCCTGGGACTGTACTGAAATACCGGGCTACTATACAAATCCCGGGTGGGTGGGATTTGACTCGCTTTCTACCGTCCTAACGCCGCTACTCCCGTTCGTGTTAATACTGCTGTTCAACACTCTGACAGTCAGACACATTTTAGTGACGAGTCGCGTCCGTAAGGGGCTGAGGGGTCAGAGCAAGACGGAGAACGGCAGTGACCCGGAGATGGAGAGCAGGAAGAGGTCTGTGATCTTACTTCTCACCATCTCCGGAAGCTTCATTATCCTGTGGTCGGTGACTGTTGGCGAATTTCTTTATTGCACGATTTCCGGATTGGATCAGAATAATTACAATGACTCGGAATATATATTTGGACACACGGGAGATATGTTGCTGGTGTTAAGTTGCTGCACAAACACGTTTATTTATGGGGTAACTCAGTCCAAGTTCAGAGAGCAGTTCATCAGCGCAGCAAAATTTCCGCTCTTGTCAATTATTCAACTGATTAATAAATAATATATATTGAGTTGTTTTTACAGGCGGTCGCACTGTTTTCCATCTTGACACTGCAGAACTGACAGTCACCGGACAACGTGCCAGCGGGGGGAATAAAACTGGGGGAACAGGAGGGGCAGGACTGGCAGCTCAATGCTCCAGGGTTCGGATGTTTCAGACGTGTTAGAAGCAGAGGAAAGACGGGTAGGGGGGCATTGCTAGTTATGGAAAATGTCACAGCAGTGCTCAGGCAGGACAGATTAGAGGGCTTGTCTACTGAGGACATATGTGTGGAGCTGAGAAACAGGAAAGGTATGACCACATTAATGGGGTTGTGTTATAGACCACCCAATATTAGGCGAGAATTGGAGGAGCAAATCTGCAGAGAGATGGTGGACAACTGCAGGAACATAAAATTTTGATAGTAGGGGATTATAATTTTCCACATATTTATTGGGATTCCCATACAGTTAAAGCTCTAGACGGTTTAGAGTTTGTAAAATATGTTGAAGAAAGATTTCTAAACCAATATATAGAGGTACCAAATAGAGAGGATGCAATATTAGATCTCCTATTAGGAAACGAGTTAGGACAGGTGACGGAAGTGTGTGCAGGGGAACACTTTAGTTCCAGTGATCACAACAACATTCGTTTCAACATGATCATGGTTAAAGATAAATCTGGTCCTCGGGTTGAGGTTCTAAACAGGAAAAAGAACAAATTTGTAGAAATTAGAAAGGATCTAAAGAGCGTGGATTGGGACAGGTTGTTCTCTGGCAAGGATGTAATTGGTAAGTGGGAGGCCTTCAAAGGATAAAGTTTGAGAGTGCTGAGTTTCTATATTCCTGTTAGGATTAAGGGCAAAGTGCATAAAAATAAGGAACTTTGGTTCTCGAGGGATATTGGAACTCTGCTAAAGAAGAAGAGAGAGATGTATGTCATCTATAGGCAACAGGAAGCAAATCAGGTGCTTGAGCAGTATAAAATTGCAAAAAAAATATACTGAAGAAAGAAATCAGGAAGCCTAAAAGAAGACATGAGGGTGATTTGGCAGTCAAGGTGAAGGATAATCCAAAGAGCTTCTACAAGTATATTAAGAGCAAAAGGAGAGTAAGGGATACAAATGGTCCTCTTGATGAACAGAGTGGTCGGCTATGTATGGAACAAAAAAAAGGGAGATATTAAATGTTTTTTTTGCATCTGTAGTTACTAAGGAAACTGGCATGGAGTCTATGGAAATAGGGCCAACAAGTAATGAAGTCATGGAGGTAGTAAATTGGATGATAGGAAATAGAGGAGGAGGTGCTTGGTATCTTAAGACAAATCAGAGTAGATAAATCCCCAAGACCTGACAGGGTATTCCCTCGGACCTTGAAGAGGACTGGTGTTGAAATTGCAGGGGCCCTGGCAGATAAAATGTCGGTCTCTGCGGGGGAGGTACTCACGGGTTAGAGGACAGCTCATGTTGTACCGTTACTTAAAAAACGCTCTAAAAGTAATCCGGAAATTTATAGGCGTAAATTTGACGCCATTACTAGGTAAATTATTGGAAGGAGTACTAAAAGATAGGATCTACAAATATTTGGTTAGACAGGGACTTATTAGGGAGAGACAACACGGCTTCGTGCGTGGTAGGTCATTTATAACCATTCTATTAGAGTTTTTCGAGGAGGTTACCAGGAAAGTGGACGAAGGGAAGGCAATGGATGTTGTCCACATGGACTTCAGTAAGGCATTTGACAAGGTCCGCATGAGAAGTTGGTTAGGAAGATTCATTCGCTAGGTGTACATCGAGAGGTAGTAAAATGGATTAGACATTGGCTCAATGGAAGAAGCCAGAGAGTGGTAGCAGAGGATTACTACTCTGATGTGCCACTGGGATCAGCGCTGGGTGCATTGTTATTTGTCATTTATATTACTGATCTAGAAGATAATGTGGTAAATTGGATCAGCAAAGTTGCTGATGTTGCAAAGACTGGAGGGGTAGTGGCCAGTGAGGAAGGTTATCAAAGCTTGCAGAGGGATTTGGACCAGCTGGAAACTTGGGCTGAAAATGACAGATGGAGTTTAATGCAGACATATGTGACGTATTGCACTTTGGAAGGACAAACCAAGGTAGAACATACAAGGTAAATGGTAGGACACTGAGGAGTTCAGTACAATAGAGGGATCTGGGAATACAGATAAAAAGTTCCCAAAAAGTGGGGTCACAGGTAGCTAGGGTCGTAAACAGAGCTTTTGGTACATTGGCCTTTATAAATCAAGCTACTTAATATCAGAGTTGGAATGTAATGGTGAGGTTGTATAAGGAATTGGAGAGGCCGAATTTGGAGTATTGTGTCCAGTTTTGGTCACCTAATTACAGGACAGATATTAATAAGGTTGAAAGAGTGCAGAGAAGGTTTACAAGGATGTTGCCGGGATTTAAGAAACTGAGTTACAGAGAAAGGTTGAATAGGTTAGGACTTTATTCCCTGGAGCGTAGAAAAATGAGGGGAGAATTGATAGAGGTATATAAAATTATGATGGGTATAGATAGAGTGAATGCAAGCAGGTATTTTCCACTGAGGCTAGGGCAGAAAAAAAAACAGAGGACATGGGTTAAGGGTGAAGGGGGCAAAGTTTAAAGGGAACAGTAGGGGGACCTTCTTCACACATAGAGTGGTGGGAGTGTGGAATGAGCTGGCAAAATAAGTGGTAAATGCGGGCTCACTTCTAACATTTAAGAAAAACTTGTACATGTACATAGATGAGAGGGGTTTGGAGGAATATGGTGTATTTGTAAGTCAGTAGGACTAGGGAGAAAATGGTTCGGCACAGCCAAGAAGGGCTAAAAGGCCTGTTTCTGTGTTGTAATGTTCTGTGTTTCTGTGGTCCAGAACCTTCGGAACTGTCGTCACCCAGCCCACGATAACTACTTCCTACCAATTATTAAACTCGCCCTTCCCTTTGTTTTCATTTTTTTTTTCAACCATAGTCCCGGTCTTGTCAACCGGCATACCGCTTTCGATATTGAATCCAGCACGCGAACGTAAATGTTCATCGGTTAGCAGGCCAACAAAGCCGTTACATCCCCACGAAAACTACGGAGAGGACAGGTCGTAGGATCCGATCCGGTGGGGACCGTGATTCGGTGGAGACAACGTGGGGAGTCTGCTGCGGATCGATGAGTCCGGGTTTTGGAAGTTTTGTGCTCCAGCCTCTGCACATTCAGTAATATTTCAGCTCTAAATAAACTTCTTTTTTATTTGCATACCGTGTGAATTTGTTATCTCCTGTGACGAGCTGTAACAGGGCAGCAAAACACACAGCATTCAGACAAATGCTGAGGCGTGGGTGGGCGGGACATCCCGATCTCTCGGACTGGCGGGACCGAGCGTGTAAACCGCAGACGTACCAGGCTGGAGAATTGCGGGTTTCTCGGCGCTGAGTTGGAGACTGCGGGCGAGGGCGAAGGAGCCGTATACTGAGATGTCCGGGACGAAAGGGGGTTTCCGAATCAATCCTGAGAATCCCCACGACTCAACTCCAACGACACCCCCATATCTGTGATCGTACCTATATTTGACGACACATCCCGAAATGTATACATTGCCAAATCCCTGTACACCCTCAAACGCGCTGACATCCCCACATGCACACATCGTTAACCGAGTGAAAAATAATAATAATCTCAAATAGTTCACAAAATAGTTGTCTCCTCGTTAAAGAAACAGTTTAAAGTTCAGTTTAAAGTGCATTTATACATTTATTAATAAAGTATCTGGAAATGAAACATTCCTGAGACACGTCACGTGTCCAAATGCACCGACGCTCTGCAAATTCGTGATCAGCCACATATTTGACGACACGCCCATAAATCAGCGCACATCCCGAAGTGCTTGTGCATCCTAAATCCGCGTACACCCGCAAACCTGCTCAAACCCCCATCTGAATGTTTCAGTATCTCAGAGTACGTGTCATTTCAAACATTTCACGGAATTTCTGCCTCCATATTAGAGACGTAGACAGAACAAGTTTCAGTTTAAGCCCATCTATTATGAAAATACCTGTAATTGAAGTAAGTTCGAGACCCAGGTCCACTGGCAACCCCAAATCCGTGTGCATCCACATGCGCCAATAAATCCCTAAATCTGCGCACGTACTCCCACATCGGAGTGCACCCTAAATTCCTCTGCGCCAATATTCCCCAACACACTCCATAATCTGCGCACATCCCTAAATCCATATGAACCCCAAATCCGTCACATCGCCAAACCTGTTGACACCCCACACGCTCATTTGATTATCCCAGAGCAAGAAACCTTTCAAAAAGTTCAGAAAATAACTGTATCCACATTACTAATACAGCAAGAGCAAAGTTCAACATTGAAAGTGCATTTATTGTTTAGGCGTCTACAAATGAAACAGCCTCGAGATTGTCATATCTCCAAATCAACCGACATACGCACTTGCAACCGTTTTTCACCAACACAACCCTACATCTGCTCACAGCCCCAAATCCACACGCAACATCAAATCAGTGTGCAGGTCCAAATCCATGTGCACCACCAACTACGCCTGAACCCCACAAATCCACACACCCCGACAGACGCAAATCTCCGCACATCCCCGAAATTCGTTTGCAATTCCAGAGTGGCTGACACACGGTTAAATCAATGAACATACCCAAATTAGTGTGCACCGCCATATTGGCGGACATATCAATAAATCACAGAGCAGGAATCATTTCAAACAGTTGAGAAAAAAATGACTACATCAACATTAAAAATCCGCACATAACATAACATTGCCTTTCAGCTCCAGATCCGCGTGCACCCCCATTTTCCAGATCACACCCCTAAGACTGCGAGCATCCCCAAATCCGTGCACCCAGCGAATGCTTCCGCGCTCCCATATTTGAAGCATACACCTAAATCTGTGCAATCCAAAATTCAGTATGTAGCCCCATATTAGAGAAAACACCCTAAATCCGTCCGCATCCCGAAATCCGGACAGCTTTGTGGTGATTGCTGAGGACTTTAACCACACCAGCTTAAAGACTTGTGTTCCCCAAATTCCTGCAATATGTGGATTTCAAAACCAGCGGAGACAACACACTGGACTTGGTTTATACCAACACCCCACAGGCATACAAAGCAGCCCCCTGCCCCCATCTTGGCCACTCTGACCACATATCTGTCATGTTAACACCAGCATATAAACCACAGTTTAAACATGTGAGATAAAGAGAAAAGGCGGATAAGGGTCTGGCCAAAAGGATCAGCCTCGGCACTACAAGACTGTCTTTTGCACACAGACTGGGACATATTCAAAACAGCAGCCTCCTATGATGACCATACAGACATTCAGGAGTATGTGGAGGCAGTAATCAGCTACACAGCCAAATGCACGGTGGATGTCACTGTGATGAAAATCTTCACCGCACGTGGTTATAAAAAGCCATGGATGACAACAGAGGTGCGTTCACTACTGAAGGCCCGTGATCAGCCTACAGGTCGGGGGACAGGAGTACGCTTCGCTCAGCCAGGTCTGCGCTTTCTCTAGGGATCAGGAAAGCGAAAAATACATGGACACTTCTGTGACACAGGTGACACCAGACGGATGTGGCAGGGAATTAAAGCTCTGACAGTCTACAAGATCAGGCAGAAAACCGATGACAACGTCGCCTCTTTTCCAAATATGCTTAACAAATTCTTTGCACGCTTCGAAGCATCAAACAATATAGCAAGGGGGAGAGCCAGTCCCTTCTTACCATCTGAGCAGCCGGCTCCAATCATTGATTCAGAGCAGACACAGAGGACCCTTGCCATAGTCAACCCACGAAAAACGGGAGATCCCGACAACATCCCTGGAAGTGTGCTTTAGGAATGTGCTGATGTATTAGCAGATGTCCTGTCAGACATTTTCAACATTTCCCTTAGTCAAGCCATTGTCCCCAGATGCTTCAGAACCTCCACAATCATCCCTGTAGCAAAGAAATCAGTTGTAGCCTGTCTGAATGATTACCGTCCCGTCGCCCTGACCCCCATAGTGATGAAATGTTTTTAACGGCTTGTCAAGCCTCATATCACAGCCAGCCTCTCCTCATCGCTGCATCCTCTACAGTTTGCTTATCGTCCAAATCGCTCTACGGAGGACGCAATATCCACCACACTGCACTCAGTTCTCTCTCACTTGGACAACAAAGACGCTTATGCCAGAATCCTGTATATTGATTTCAGTTCAGCGTTCAATACCATCATCCCGCAGAGACTAGTGGAGAAACCGTCACTGCTTGGCCTTAACACTGCCATGTGTCACTGGATTCTGGATTTCGTGACAGAGAGACCACAGTCAGTCCGTGTTGGTCGGAAGATCTCTGACTCCATCACACTGAACACTGGATCCCCACAAGGCTGTTTGCTTAGCCCATTGCTGTTTACATTGCTAACACATGACTGTGCAGCCAGATTCAAAGCGAACCTGATCATTAAATTTGCTGATGATACCACAGTGGTGGGGCTCATCAGCAAAAATGATGAAACAATGTACAGGGAGGAGGTCAAACACCTAGAGAGCTGGTGCAGTGACAACAACTTGTTGCTTAATGTCACCAAAACCAAGGAGATGATCGCCGATTTCAGACGGTCTCAGCCTGAGCACACACCCCTCAGCATCAGCGGCTCCACAGTGGAGAGTGGAAAACATCAAGTTCCTTGGCGGGCAGATCTCGGACAATCTTACCTGGTCCAGGAACACCACTGGGATTGTGAAACAAGCCCAGCAGAGATTGCACTTTCTGAGGAAACATAAGCAAGCATCACTCCCCACTAACATCTTAACTACATTCTACAGAGGCATGGTTGAGTGTGTGCTGACCTTTTGCATCACAACCTGGTACTCCATCTGCAGTGCCGCCGACAAAAAAGCCTTGCAGAGGGTGGTTAGGGGAGCAGAGAAAGTTATTGGGGTCTCCCTACCTTCTGTCCAGGACCACCTTCAGAGTCGATGCCTCCAGTAGACACAGTACATCATTAAAGACCCGTCACACCCTCTCCATGAACTGTTTGTTCTTCTGCCATCAGTCAAACGTTAGAGGAGCATCAAAACAAAAACCACAAGGCTACCAAACAGCTTCCTCCCACAGGCAGTCAGGCTGCTAAATAGCTGTTCTACCTCACTTGCACTGGACACTTATAACTTGACTTTAACTGACATGTGGCAGTTGTGTTTTACTATTTATTGATATGTTTATTATTTAGTGTTGCTTTTGTTATGTTATGATTGCACTGCCCCTGGGAAACACTGCCTCAATCTGCCCTGCAGAGTTGATGTACGGTTAGAATGACAATAAAGTTTTTGAATCTTGAATATTGAATCTTGAAAAAATCCCATCATGAACACTAGCTTGCCTCTCATCGAGGATCCCTTCAAAAGGAAACATTAAGGACACACAACCAGACATGATACACCCTTTTCTCATTAATGAAAATTAAAATTAATTGGAGAGGAGGTACAGACACATGAAGACACACACTCATTTTTTACGAACAGCATTTCCCCCTCCAGCATCAGTTTCCTGGACGAGCAGGAACTATTTTTGGTTTGGTAATGATTATTTATTTATTTATTTATTTATTTGTATTTTATATTTTCAGTTAATTAAGGCATCAGTTAATTTGGGTAGCAATTTATTTGGGACCACTCTTGAAGAATATAAACGAAGTAGTTAAAATGTCCGGAAATTCCCTTCATTTATTGAGGACACTATGCCGCTTAATTGAGTCCTTCATCTATCTTTGTATCATCGGCAAATTTATCTACAATTCCATTAATCCCATAATTCCCATCACAGACATATATCTTAAAAAGGAGCGGGTCCAACGCAGAACCCTGTGGAACTCCATCGGTAACCGACAGCCAGGCAGAATGGGATCCCTTTATTCCCACTCCCTGTTTACTGCCGAGCAACCAAAGACCCACTAATGCTAGTAACTCCCCTGTAATTCGATGGGCTCTTGTGTTGCTAAGCAGCCTTGTGTGTCAAAGGACTTCTGAAAATACAAGCACACCACATCCACTGCATCTCCTTTGTTTACCCTGTTTGTAATTTCCTCAAAGAATGTAGTAATTTTAGGACACCAAGCTGACATTGACCTATCTTGTCAGGTGCCTCCAGGTACTCCGTAATCTCATCCCTAACAATCGATTCCAACAACTTCCCAACCACTGATGTCAGGCTAACATGTCTATAGTTTCAGTTCTGCTGCCTCCCACCTTCTTAAGTAGCGGAGTAACATTTGCAGTTCTCCAGTCATTCTGCAATTACTGGAAGATCATTGTTGATGCCTCCGCAATCTCTCCAGCTACTTCCTTCAGAACCCTGGGGTGCATTCCATCAGGTCCAGGAGATTTATCAACCTCTAGACCATTAAGTCTCCTGAACACCTTATCAGTCGTAATTTTCACTGCACATACTTCACTTCCCTGACACTCTTGAATATCTGGTATACTGCAGACGTCATCCACTGTGAAGACTGATGCAAGATACTCATTCATTTCCTCTGCCATCTCTTCGGATCTCATTACAATCACTCCAGCATTAGTTTCCATTGGTCCTATAGTTACCCTTTATATCTTATCTATATCTGTACCCTTTACCCTTTATATACTTATACAAAAACTTTCCTATCTTCTTTGATATTAGACGCCAGCTTCCTTTCATAATTTATCATTTCCTTCTTAATGACCTTCTTAGTTCCGTTGTGCAAGTTTTTAAAAGCTTCCCAATCCGCTATCTTCCCACTAACTATGGCTTCCTTGTATGCTGTCACTTTTGTTTTTGCTTTGGCTTTGATTTAATTTGTCAGCCACGGTGGAGTTCGTCTTCCATTCGAAAATTTCTTCTTATTTGAAATAGTTCTGTCTTTCACTTTCAACATTTTTCGCAGAAACTCCAGTCAATGCTGTTCTGCAGTCATTCCTGCTAGTGTCCCTTTTCATTCTGCCTTGGCCATTTCCCCCCTCATATTATTGCCATTTCATTTATTCCACCGAAATAACGACACGTTAGAATTTAGTTTCTCCTCCTCAGATTTCAAAGTCAACTCGATCATATTGTGATCACTGTTCCCTAAGCGTTCCTTAAACTTAAGCTCCCTCATCACCCCTGGATCATTGCGCAAAACCCACTCCAGCACAACCGATTCCTTAGGGGCTCGACAACAAGATGTTCTAAAAAGCCATCCCTTAGGCATTCAACAAATTTTCTTTCTGAGGTCCAGTACTGTCTAGTTTTTCTCAATTCACTTTCATGTTAAAATCCCCAACGATTATCATGACATTGACCTTCTGCCATGCCTTTTCAATCTCCTTCTGAAGTTTGTAATTCATATCCCGGCTGCTGTTTGGAGGCCTGTATACAGCTGCCACTATGGTACATTTACTCGCCAGTTGTTTCCTCAACCCATAGAGACTCTACAACTTCCAGTCATATGCCATCCTTTTTGATGCTTTAATATTATTTCTTATACGCAGGGCCACTCACCCCTTCTGCCTACTAGCCTGTCTTTCCGATAGACTATATACCTTTGGAAGTTCAGCTCCCAAAGAATGGCAGCCATTCTTTAGCCAAGTTTAAGACATGGCCACAAAGTTATGTTTGCCAAACTGTAGCTGAATTTCACTATCGGCCATTTTATTTCTTATTCTGCGTTCATTCAAATATCACACTTTCAGTCCAGTATGTGTTGTTTCTATTGTAACTGCACCAGGCATCTATAGTCCTGTAACTCATCCCACTGGCTGTGATTATGCCTCATCTCCTGCCTGTCCTTTCTGTCATCTGTGTCGCGCACTATCTCTGATTTATTTCAGTTTTCCCCTTCCTCAGCCCCATCACTCCGGTTCCTATCCCCCTGTCAAATTTGTTTAATTAAATTCCACTGTTTAACGTTTTTTTTTCCATAGAGATGATTCATTTTTCTGAACTGGCCTCTCATGTAGGTTTTCTGGTCTGTTTTCATTTTAGCAGACTTCCATATACTCTCATGGAGTGCTGAAACCTGTTTATTTTTTATATACAAATACATACTTTAGAAGTGTTATCAGACTGTTCGGTGATTTTTTAAAAAGTCTTTATAGGTTTTCATCCTTCTGTCCTCGGTAATGTTAATCTAAGGGGGTTTCAGTGTAAACAGTGTTTCTTTTGAATTTGTCATTTCAGTTCTTATTTTTCATTTGTAAAGTTTCCAGATCGGAATGGGACCAAGTAAATTTTGCCGAAATAATATTTAAATAATTGGTGTAGCAGAAGTGTTTATTGCTTTTGATGTATTTGCTATACAATGGAGATCTGCTTGGCAAATGTTCTTAAGCCTTGCAGTAAATTTTGTCATGTTTTCCCTTTATCGCACTACTTTATGTTTCACTTGCCTGTTGGCATTCCAGAAACCCGCGTATCAAGAGTTCTGATGCAACGTCTTAGCCCAAAACTTTGATTCCCGTCCATAAAATGCGGCCTGACCTGGTGAGCCCCTTCAGCACGTTATGTGTATTGCTCTGGATTCTCAGCACCTGCAGTATCCACCACATCTCATGTGTCCCATATACTTGTAACTTTATAGAAAGGACACGCGGGTACGTAGAAAAGGTTGCGTTGCTCTGTTGGTAAAAAAAATCAAATTTTAGCATTCATTTCAAGAGGACTTAATATTGTGGCTTAATAAAGTACTGGCGAGGTTTCACTTGGAATACTGTAAGCAGTTTTGTGCCCCTGATCTTAGAAAGGATGCACGAGCATGAAGTGAGTTTAACGGAGCTTAACGAAATTGATTCCAGGGTTGAATATCTTGTCATAAGAAGAGAATCTGATGGCTGATATAATTGAAACCTATCTAATGTCTCGATGGATTGGATGTGGAGAGAATGTTCTATGGTGGGAGAGTCTAGAACCAGAGGACACAGTTTCTGAATAGAGGGGCGTCCTTTTGGAACGAAGATGAGATTAGCCAGAGAGTGGTGAATCTGTGGAATTCGTTGCCAATGGCAGTGGTGGAGGTCAGTTCACTACGTTTGTTTCAGACAGTGTTTGATAGATTCTCCATTGGTCAGGAGATGAAGGGATATAGGGAGAAAGCAAGAGATTGGGGCTGCGTGGAAAGTTAGATCAGCCATGATGAAATGGCGGAGCAGACTCGATGAGCCAATAATTGCTCTTACGTCTTCTGGTCTCATGTCTCATGCTCATCTCTTGGTTGTATTGTATCTTGCTGATTCTACCAGCTCTATTACAACTTCCATGCTTTACTTTGCTCTGCACTTATCTTTTCCAATGTTCGTGTTTACATCTTTAGATATAAATTCTATTAATTAAATTAATTGCTCTGCCTTTGATGATGAAGCAGCGATCGTCCGCCTATAGAGGATTTGTCGATCTATGACAAACAATTATTATATTTATATTGTTTCTCAGCTCAAGCTGGTAAATCCGGAAGTACGGGCATCGCGAAACGCACTCATTTCTCAGTTTGCTAGGAACTTGTCTGCTCATCTCCCGGGGATGTTTTCAATGGAGGGTCATTAGTGGTTAACTTAATCTTCTATACTGACCATTTCTTCATTTCCCTGGATTGTGCTTCCACTTAAGTTTATCTGTCTATGCTTCTTATTAGTTTTACACATCCGTCATGGAGTGCGAATCCTGGTTTCGTTATAGAAAATATATCCTGAGGAGATATTTTACTTCACCACCCCCCTCCCTGTTTCATCAATAAACTACCTTGTACTTCCTCCCCTGCCCCGTACACCTCTTACTCTGACTTACCATCTATTTCCCCACCAATACCAATAATGAAAGAGCATAGGGGGCAGAAGTGAGCATAGATGCGATTACTGAGGAGAATATGTGCTTTGGAAGCTGAAAGGCCTGAAGGTAGATAAGACTCCTGGACCAGTGTTCAGAAAAAGGTAGTTGAAGAGTTTGTGAAGGCATTAGAGCCATATAACACTAAAACACAAAAAATCCCATTCGGCCAATTTAGTCTGTGCCAACTCCGTAATCGGACCAGTTCCAGCAATCTCCAGCGGAGCCATATCCTTCCGTACCCCTCGCTTCCATGTATCCATCCAAATTCACTGAAATGTAGAAATCGATACAGCCACTTGCTCTATCAGCCCATTCCACATTCTCAGCGCCTCTTCGTGAAGAAGTGCCGCCTCCTGTTTCTCTTACAGAAGGAGTAATGATCTTTCAAGAGGTTTTCGATTTTGGAATGTTTCTTGGGGACTAGAAAGTTGCAAATGCCACTCCACTCTTTTAAAAGGAGGGAGGAAGAAGAAGGGACATGATAGAACAGATGGTCTGACTTCAGTGGTTGGGAAGACTTTGGATTCCTTTCAGGATGATTTCTCGGTCTACTTGGAGGCGCATGAGTTTTCCTTTGGGGAAATCTTTCCTGAGAAATCTGTTGGAATTCTTTGAGTAATTAATAAGCAAGATAGAGAAAGGAAAGGCAGTGGATGTTGTTTGCATGAATTTTCAGATGATCTTTAGCAAGGTTTTGCACATGAGGCTGCTTAACAGCATCCCAGGTCATGGTATTACAGGAATGCTACTGGCATGGATTACATGCAAGAGCAAAGAGTCAGTACAATGCGAGCCGACACTCTTTGCAGCCGGTAACTAACGGTATGTTGCTGGGGTCAGTATTGAGAACGCCTCTTTTCTTGTTAGATATCAACTATCTGGATGAATGATCAGTTCTGGATTCCGGACCAATGATCAGAATTTATGGCCTGGTGACCAGCTTTTCAGATGATACAAACGTAAGTGCAGGATAGGCAGCTTAGAGCAAAGTGGGTGTCTGCAGAAGTACTCAGACAGGTTTGAAGAACAGACAATGAAGTGGCAGATGGAATACAGTGTAGGGACTGCGGTCTGCAGTCAGGTACTCAGGTTCCCTCAGTATAATATTGCATGAACATTATTAGCAAAAAAAATGCGCCACAATATAAGTTTCATTTCGTTACAGACAGAAATTCCATCTTGGTACTACAAGTAAAGTACATTTCCACAGTGGCAGAGGAACACCCAATCACCCCTCGCCATCCGTAAATCCCTTTCAACCCCTACATTACTCCCCATTTCTGTAAAACCCTCCGACCCCTACAGCACTCGGCATCTCAGCAAAACCCTCCACCATCCACCCTGGAGCATTTAACGACAGCTGACCCGAGAAAGACGCTGTCCGTGGCCGAAGGAAGGGCCCATAAAACACCCTGCTGACTAAAAGAAACTACTGTCTGATCAAGGACAGGGGAAGCAGACACACCAGTTCTTTCTGTTTCCCCCGTGAGTTTGTCTACTCTTGGATAATCTAATCAGAGCAACTGAATGTGGACACAGGAAGCTTCAGGTGAAGATCTGCTAAACCTGAGACCATTCTCAAACAAGTCGCCATTTGTTATGTTAAGGGACTGATTTCTCTACCTCCCCCACCCCCACACCATTTTGTGGACTCTGAACCGATTCTTTCTTTTAGATAATCTAATCAGAGCAACTGAACGTGGACACCGGAAGCTTCAGTTGACGATCTGCTAACTCTGAGACTACTGTCAAACAAGTAGCCTTTTGTTATGTAAAGGCTCTGATTTCTCTACCACCACCCCCACCCCCCCCCCCCCACACACACACCATTCGGTGGACTCTGGACTGATTCTTGCTCTTGGATAATCTAATCAGAGCAAACAACTGTGGTGGAAGTTTCAGGTAATGATCTGCTAAACCTGAGGCCATTCTCAAACACATAACCATTTGGATTCTGAACTGATTCTTGATTCTGGGACAATCTAATGAGAACAATAAACCTGAGACCATTCTCAGAGTTGGAGCTACTTGTTATGTAAAATGCCAGACCTACCAAAGAAGAAATCTGTAATCTCGCGAGACTCTGTCTGGTTTGCCTCATTGAACTGGCGTGGACCAGTCAGAGTGTAAAGACACAAATACAGAAGGCTGAGGTGGGCAGAGCCAAGAAACAATGTTGGTTGTATCCCTGTACAATGACCAGTAACCAGGTGACCCAGGTCTGTCAGGTGACCTTGAGCCAATGGGTTGGAGATCCCATGGTTCAATTGATAAGGAACAATTTATGACGCAGGAGCTCCAAATATTCAGGGGAGATAACTCTCCAGCAGCCAGAGACCAACCATCGTGGAGAAGGAGGACCGCACAGACACGTGGAGGTCGAGATCACGAGGAAAGCCTGATCAGTACAGACTCCTTTCCCGTTTAATACCTTTTCTTTTCATTGACTGTTCATGGAGTGTCAGGGGTTCTAGTAGGGCGCACACAGATAGATAGCGTGTGACCCTACGCGCCATTTAGTTGAAATAGTATAAGATACTTGTTGTTAAATACCGATTCTCTGTGACTCACTGATCATTATTAGACGGGGTGATCCTTGTAACAGTGGCGTCCATCATTAAAGCCGCCACCAACAGTACACGCCCTCTGCACAGTGTTACCGTCGGGAAGGGGAGTCAGAAGCCTGGAAGCTCACGCTCAGCAATTCAGAAACAGCTTCTTCCCCGCCAGCACTTAGTTTTTCCCTATTTTTATTTATCCTGTATTTCATTGTACTGTTGCCGTAAAGTTGACAAATTTCACGACGTATGGCTGTGATTTTACATCTGGTTCCGATTCTGATTCAGATGCGGGGTGGGGGTGTTAGATTGAACTTAAATTGGTTGAAAGGTTCTTACAAACTCGTGGGACGAAGGGTTGTATTGTGCTGTAGTATTTTCCGTTCTATGCCTTGTCTGGTCTACTGTATCATACGATTTCCGTCCAGTTGATTAATTATTTTAAGCTACGACGCCTTGCTTTTCCAGACAGCTCTCAAAGCGTTTGATAATATAATGCTGGAGGAGGATTTAACACGAAAAGGCCATAAATGTCAATGCTGGCCGCTGGCTGATATCGATAGTTTTGCTTGGAAGGGACTCGTCAAGTATTACGTAATGAGGATTTGTCCTGGGTGTTCAGATTATGCTGGTCATGGGGTATGAAGAGAAGTATATGAACAAAAAGGATCATTAGCGACAGTCAGTATGGGCCAGTCCGTACTAGGTCATGTCTAACCAATCTTACAGGCCTTCCCGTGGTACTGACCAGGAATGGCGTTGAAGGCAAGGCAGTGGATGCCGTCTACAGGGACTTCAGCAAGGAATTTGCAAGGTTTCGTATGGGAGGATGCTCGAGAAAGTTCAATGGCTTGGCTTTCACGATAAGGTAGTGAATTGGATCAGCCATTGGCTATGTTGGGGAAGCTAGAGTGTGGTAATAGATGGCTGTCTCTCTGACTGTGGACCTGTGACGAGTGAAGTGCCACAGGGGTCGAGGCTGTGTCTGTAGTTGTTCGTCATGCATATCAACGACCTGGATAATAATGTCGTTAACTAGATCAGCACATTTGTCGATGACAACAACATTGCGGGTGTAGTTGACAACGAGGAAGACTAACGGACCATGAAGTAGGATCTGTACCAGATGGAACAATGTGCTGAAAAATGGCAGATTGGAATTAACGCAGACAAGTGATACATTTTGTCCTCTGGGCGGACTAGCCAGGGTTGGTCTGACACAATGTGAAACAGGGCACAGAGGAGTGCGATAGAACAAACGAATCTGGGAATGCAGGTCCATAATTCAATGAAAGTTCCGGCGCAGTTTGACAGGGTCGTTAAAAAAGCTTTGCGCGCATTGGACCTCAGAATGGAAATCAGAATCAGATTCATGTTATTATCGTCGGTGTGAAACGTGAAATTTATTAACTTAGCAGCAGCAGTTCAATGCAAAAGATAATATAGAAGACAGATAATAATGATGCATAAGTAAGTAAATTAATTACAGTATACGTACATTGAATAGATTAAATATCGTGCAAAAAGCAAACAAAAAGATACATATTTAAAAAGTGAGGTAGTGTTCACTCGTTCAATGTCCATTAGGAATCGGATGGCGGAGGGGAAGAAGCTTTTCCTGAATCTCTGAGTGTGTGACTTCAAGCTACTGTACCTTCAGCCTGATGGTAAAAGTGAGGAAAGGGCATGCACAGGGCGCTGGAGGCCCTTAATAATGGGCGCTACCTTTCTGAGACACCGCTCCTTGAAGATGTCTTGGTGAATTTGTGGACTAGTATCTAAGCTGGAACCTACTAAATTCACAGCCCTCTACAGTTTCTTTTTTAAATTGTCGCACTATTTTTACTTTATTCAATATAAGTATACTGTAATTTACATATTTATTTTTTTATTATTTTATTCTGATTTTTTCTTCTATATAATGTATTGCACTGAAATGCTGCTACTAAGTTAACACATGTCACATCACATGCCTGTGATAATAAATATGATTCTGATTCTGATGCTGAGCTTCTTTCGGTCCTGTGCAGTAGCCAGACAAGACAGTGATGCAGACTGTCAGAATGCTGTCCAAGGTACATCCATAAAAGTTTTTCGTGTATTCGTTGTCATACCAAATCTCTTCAAACTCCTAGTGAGTATTGGCATGTGTTCCTTCGCCTTACCCTTCCTGAAGTCCACAATCAGCTCTTTCGTCTTACTGACGTTCAGTGCCGTGTTGTTGCTGTGATACCACTCAACTAGTTGGTTTATCTCACTGCTGTGTGCCCTCTCGTCGCCATATGAGCTTCTACCAACAATGGTTATATCATCGGCAAGTTTATAGATGGTATTTGAGTTATGTTTAGCCTCACAGTCATAGATATAGATAGAATAGAGCAGTGGTCTAAGCACACACCCTTGAGGCGCATCAGTGTTGATTGTCAGCGAGGAGGAGATATTTGCACCTATCTGCACAGAATGTATACTTCGGCTAGGAAGTCCAGGGTCCAATTACAGAGGCCGAGGTTCTGTATCTTCTCAATCAGGGTTATGGGAAAGATTGTCGATTAAAGTATTGATTACTTGGGAAGTTGTGTTGATGTTGTTTAAGACTTTGTTGAGGCTTAATTTGGAATGTTATTGCAGTTTTGCTCAGCTACCTGCAGGAAAGATGTAAATAAGTTTGAAAGAATGCAGAAAAAAATTACACGGCTTTTGCCGGGACTGTATGTGTTGAATTCAAAGGAGGGAGTACATATGCTAGCACTTTATTCCCGAGAGGAAATTGGAGGTGGGAAACCTCAGAAGTCGTTGGATGCTTGGAGTTGTGGAGACGTCATTTTTCTATTGCGTTAAATATTAACTACTGGACGATATATTACATTCTGCGTCTCTTTGTCTTGGAGTTGAAAGGCTTTACTAAATGTTGTATGGTTGCAATTACAGATGCTTGTTAACCATTGAAGAAATAAGGGCATGTCATTTGCTGCGATATTTTGAAAATATGAATGCATTGCGGATTTAAAATTATCACGAGGTTTAGACATAATCGAGTTCAATTGGAAGAGAAATGGAAAGATTACGGCCATGAATGACTTCATGATAGTCATGTGTTTATGTAGTTTATGTTGGGTGGATGATTGAATTAATTTTATTTTTCACCATACATGAGGCAAAAAATGTGTGTCTCCTTGCGAGTAGTGTTTTCCAGGAACTGATGCGAAATTCGGAGGCTGCATATCTTTCCGAAATTATAAGAAGTGTTAATGTATGTGAGTCTCAGGTCTCCACGTCTCATTCTCCTAAATTCTTCGTAATACGTGCTGAGGCCCTTTACATTGGAAGTTGTTTATCCTGTATTCTACAATTGCCTGCGATGGTTTTGCAGGAAGACAAGTGTGAGCCCAGATGTTTGGTTTGCTTTCGCCGCGTTTTTAGTTTGTGTAGTTATATACGGTTCATTTATTATGGATTTCTGATGAAGACACGGACTCCACACCGGCCGTGTGGATTCAGGGTTAAAGGGATCGAAATTTGACCGTTTCTACACCCGACACGATAAAATCACGATTCAGAGGTAAATTGGCATTAGGATAAAATGGTGTCTACTTGAATTGGGAATTTGGAATTCGCATTTTGGAAGGCTGGTTCATTTAATGAGCAGCAAAAGCTGCTGAACACTTTGAAATGCTGGTTTGAAGTCGTAGGTCTCATTGGAAAAGATTGTTTTGAGGTCATTGTAGCATCCGCCCTGTAATATGTAAATGAAAGGTCAGTTTAGATAACCTGACAGTGTAATCAATAGCTCAGCGATTTGCTTACATCGTCAGCCCTAATTCCATTAATTATCCTGCTGCTGCTGTGTGGTCAGATTAAATCGGTTATTTCCCTCTATAACTGCATAGTCCAAATATAGTTGTGAAGTGTACCGAAATTTTGACCCACTACTGACATAATACTCGCTGGTCTGTAATTTGAAGGAGTCTCCCTTTTATTTTTCGTCAACAAATGAATAACATTTGCCACCCAACCCCAACCCCCAATCTTCTAGTTCTACTTCTATGGCCAGCGAAGACACCAATATCCTGTCCAAAAGTGCAGCAATATCTTCTCTCGTTTTCCAAAATTACCTGGACCATATCCCTTCCGGCAACGGGGAATCATTTATCATAATGTTTTCCAAGTTTCCGGCGCATCCTCTTTCTCAGCGTCGGGATGTTCGTGCCTTTTGATGCTGTGTTCACCTTCATAAATGTGTTCAGTAAGGGGCCTTCACTGCTTCCTCTTTTACTTCTGATCTTCCCACACTCCACCTAGTCATCCTCCTGGTCTCCGCTTACTTTAGTGCAACTCGCTAGGCATTCTCAAGTCCCCTTATAGCTTTTCTATGTCCATTGTTAAATTCTTTCCTGACTGCATGGTGACTCACTATAACCCTACCCGATTCTTTCTTCCTAAACCTAAACTATGTTTTTCTCTTCTTCTTGACTCGTCCATGGTTCTTGTCACCGAGGGTTACGTTACGCTATCATCCGTTCCCTGCGTCAATGAGTCAAGCCCTTACTAAACCCGATGTCAGCTGTCCCTAAACAATCTCCACATATCTGTTGCGCCTTTTCCTGAGTACATCATTTCCCAATGTACGTTCCCAAGTTCCTGCCAGGTCGGCCCATACATCGCAAACCCCTAATTAGATACATTTCACATTCCCTAGTCCTATTCTTGTGCAAGGTAAATGTCGGGGACTCTGCCCTATCATTCTGAAATGCTGACCCGCAGAGTGATCTGTCACCTGACAAGTTTCTTTTTCTAATATAAGATCGGGTATGAGCTGTTCGCTAGCCCGCCTTTCTTCTTATAGTGACATGAATCCTTCCTGGACACAACTGAGAAATTATGCCATAACTAAACATTTTACCCTGGGGAGACGCCAAAGAATATTAGAGATGTTTCAGTTCCCCGTGCCGATAACATGCCGCATGTCCAGGTTGCGTTTCCCGATCGGTTCCTCACCATGCCCGTTGCAGGTTTTTATTTTTGTTAACCTGGTGGGAGGCAGCACTGAACACTCCAAATGGGGAGATCGCGCCCTTCATGTTTCTGTTTTCGTCGGAACAAACGGACGCTCCACGTTGTCCTCCCTTTCTGCAGCTGCGATGCTGTCGCTGGTTTGGCATTGCACTCACTTTACACTCATTTAGCTGATCCTATCCATTTTGAAACACCTAAATCCCGGGAAGTCCTGAAGCCATCCCTGCCCTTGTGACAGTCGAGTGCCTGTGATAGTCTGGACCGTATTTCAACCAAAGTGTCAATCATGCCAGCAGCATTGAGCGTTTGTATTGCTACCTGCCTGAACTGTATGAAGCAAACAATCCTCCGCCATTTCTGCATTTTCAGGATGTCAAGGCATATGATTGTTTGAATTGTAGACATATTTGCCAATCCTATTCATTGTAAAACGGCTTTATTTGAAAACCCCGCGGTATTGTCATTAGGCGCGGGCGTTATCTACACAGATGGCCATTTAATGTAAACACATACTTCATTCCATTCCTCAGCTCTTCTCTGAATTTCCTCTGTGTCAGTGTATAGATACAAGTATTGGTGCACATGCTGAGAAATTGTAACATGTACCCAAATTGCTGTAGGATGTATACCGGGGAACTCAAATATCTGTCCTGGTAAAAATAGTTTTGCACTTGCCATTTTAGAGAATGGGCTACATAGGGTATCCAAAATAATATGAAATTAGCTGATATAGAAAACAACAGAATCATCGATTTTCTGCGTTTTTCCACCTCGTCATCTTTCTGATTGTCGCTGCTGTGCCGAAGCCTTCTGCGGACTCTATTTGCAACAACGATATGCCTTACGGTTAACCCGTTAAACACCAGGATTAATCCGATTGGGAGCAAAGGTTTTAAAATGCTGTCCAGTAATTCGTATGCTTTCCACACGGGAGAAGTAATGTATTCATACGTGCCGATGCACCGCTACGGCGAGTTGTCTATGATGACGTAAGGTTCAATGGCAAAGTAAGTCGGTACACATTTTCCACAGCTCACTATAACCACGGTCACCATAACCACCGTTGCTGTTCTCTCGGTGCAGTATCGCTCCCGCAGCTTTCGGCAACATATTGCGATGAAGCGATCGAAGGTAAAACTGACCGTGAACCAAACAGAACAGTCCGTCGTTACCATCCCGAATACAAGTGTCAGAGCGCATACAGGAGTGATGAGCAGGGATCTGGAATAAATGTAGATATTGTTGGTCTGTTCCACGAAAGCAACAACGATAACCACCATCAGATCCGCTGTTGCCATTCCAACCAGGTAACGGGTGATGCATTTGGAGAGTCCGCATTTTCCCCGAGAAAGGATCACAATCGCCGTTAAATTAACTACAAGAAATTTAGAAACAAAATAGAAATATGATCAGCTCCCTGAATGCCCCCATTCTACCGATGACATGCAGGGTATGGTCTGTTTCGAAATGGAAAGCGGAGATCCAGCGTGTGCGGTCTCGGTCGCTGCACTCCGGCTGGAGGACAATGATGGATGTGAGTGTCAGTGGATTGGCGACCTTCCCACAGTTTAGAGCGAGGCATCCGAGTTCCACGACTCACAGACCGGTAAACGGAAGATCGTAGACAGCACCATTTCCATTATTAGGGGTGAAACAGTTGAAGGGATTGTTTGCAGCGCTGACAAAGTGGAATCACAAGATACAAAACACAATTTCTCATTTACTGACTTATGTAAGAACAGACCCACGTGTTGGAAATAGACTGAACCGTCATTTAAATAAGCTGCCACGTTGTTACAAGGTCGAAGTGTCGGCACTGATAGAGACTCGGACCTAGAAAAGCAGAGACCAGCATCACTTCAGAAAGCCTAGCGAGGTGAAATTATGAAACAATGTCAATATCGGCACCAACTTAATTGACAAAAGAAGAAAACACTGCGATCAAAGTATGGAAAATGGAAATAAAACCATTAGATGCCTGAATTCTCCATTCCGGAAACACGTTTTAGCCAATGGTAGCATCTGTGCTTAGTAACAGTGTGGATACCGCAGCAGAGTAACGACAGCACCATACATAAAGTAACCAGCTCCGGCATCTTACCGGGGACACCAACCGGTACAAGTGTCGGATAGAAAATGCCCGCGATGTAGTAAATCGCCGGATATCCCATATTCCGTCAGAAGCAGCGCTCAGTTGTACGGAGCGTTTCAGCTGCTCAGATGGACTGGGGATCGGTTTAGCAGACCTTTATTCAGGTGAGAGCAATTCCACTGAGGCAATTAGCGTGGCGATCACGTCAGGGACATTAGTGACAACCAACTGCACAAACACTTAAGTTAAACTATTTTTACTCACTGTTCCCTTTTCATTAATTTGACTCCTCAAGGGATATTGCAATCTATGTTCTTTAAAATAAAATATGATGTGAACTTTTCATGTTATTTTCCATGATTCCTGGCTTCAGGGATTTAAATAGGTTATTTTTTTTTAATACCTGTGTTGCTTTTAAAATTGGCATTCATCTTGAAGTCGAGTTATTTTGTAACAGTCGACGGAGTACATTTGCTTCTGAAATTGAGGGAAGGAGTTTGTTCTGGCGGGTGAAATGGAGAACACTTCTTTATTAAAGGGGAACTTCCGTTTATCTTTACTTTCATTTGTTCCAGTCATTCCGGGGGCTTGATTGATAGAAGTCAAAGTGACAGCTGACCTGTATTGCAATAACACTGCACGTATATTCCTCCACACACCGTAGAAGATCCACAGTGATATTCCAGAGACCTGTGATCAAAAAGGGAATGTGTCCTGGGAAATTAGCGAGGGCTGTGGAGAACTTGAAGAACAATGTTTTCCATCGCACACATGGGCCGTTTTACAGGAACCTGACCTCTGCCAGTCAATGACCTGACCACCCCGTACCCGTGACGTGCGATGCAGTCTGTTTAACTTTACAGATATTCACACCTGCCACAATTCCACCACCATTTCTCCATTCATTCTCTGTCTGAAAATAAGTAGCAAGTAGAAATCTGTGAACAATCCGCAGGTTCCCAAGTTGTTCTATTATTTGCCTGGACGTTGTATTTTTTTCTCCTGATTTAATGTCAGGTATATTGCCTTGCGAGCGTCACTATGAGTATGTGCAGAACAGCGGATGTATTCAAGCTCACCTGTCAATCACACTTCTTCCTGCTCCTGCGGAGTGGTTCTCGCACCGATAAGCGGCCCTCGGCTTATTGGAGAGAGTCTCATCACTCCGTTTCCATCGTGGAAATCATACTAATGTGGGGCTCTTCGTTCACTCGAGAGAGCATCAACACTGTCTTCAAATTTACCCACCGGGAAGTGAATCATCTATAACATTACCGGTTGAACTCCATCTGCAACTTTTCAGCGCTGTTCTGCATCCTGGCACTGTTCTATTGTAATCTGTGACAACCTTCTATACTGTCCATAATTCCACCAACCTCTACATCATTGAAAATACAATAATCTCCCCTTCCACCTCTTCATCCAAATCATTCATAAAAACACAAATGCCGGGAATCTCAGAACAGTTCTCTGTAGGACACCTGTCAACAACATCGAGGAAGAAAACGCTCCATCCACAACTATCCTCCTGTGGGCGTCAGTTCTGAATCCATCAGCCAACATTCCCTGGATGCCAAACTTCTGACGTTAAGCATGGTCCTATCATGGATGACTTTAACGCCTTGTTAAAATGCATTCATATCAGATCAATTATCCCCCACTTTATTTGCAGAAGATCACGTAACAAACACGTTCTCCCATCTGTTTCTCTCTTCTGTTGTCTCCGCCTTGTCTTTAGGCAAGTGCAAAGATGTGACCTATCCTCATCCTCCGGGTACAAACTGGAAGTGGTTGCCCAGCTCACTGAGGGAGCAACCGCTCCTTCATCCACGTCACCGTCGATTGCCTGAAACATAACTCTAAGAGGATCATCTCATCTCGGACCAGAGCATCCCATTGACAATAGGTTTTCTGGAACTCAGCTACTAGAGGACATTGACTATCTCCAAGGGGTTTGAGTTGGTTAATATGATACCTATCCAACGTATTTGGAGCAGTTTGAACTCGATATACTGGTGGACTGGCTCTGTCAGCGATGTCATATGTCCCGACAATTCGCGAAGCTGAAAAGGGGCTCGGGTGATGTAGAGACATTATAACCTTAAGTCCTATTTCCTACTCTTGCAGTTTTGTTTACACCTCGAAATTTATTCTTGTTTGCCCGTGTTTGCTCTGCTGCTCCTTCAGTCTCCTATTATGTGCGGTAACATAATGGGCCTCCTCAGTAGAGTCAATTAATTGCTGTTTGCATTTGTCCTTTCCAGTGCCACCATACTCGGTTGATGACAAATCTAGCCCAAGCAAGGATTCTAACCCTTTCATTTTAGCTAACATTGTCATGAAAGTTATGTTCATTCATTCAACAATTACAATGCATTCTGGCTGATGAGAGATACCAACTGTGTTTTACCCCAAGCAGTTTCATTACATTTCGGATCACGTGTGCGGTGCAGCGGCGACCATAACTGATTCTAGAGTGCTTGTCAATCGCCAACGGGTAAAAACTCTCTCCAAACAAAATCGTGGCTGAAGCATCAGCGGTTTTCATTATCTATTTGGGTATAGATGAAGAAGCCTCTACACATTTGGTGAAAACATCCACTATTTCGAGGATATATTTTAGTCCACCAGGGGATGGAGATAAAAATCCAACAAAATAATTCTGTAAGGTAACCCATGTTCCTTCTACGAAGCGTATCTTAAAATACTTCTATAGCCAATTCATCTGGTTTATTACTGGGCACAAAACAAGCAATTGTTACAATAATGGTGTACATCCCCTCGCAAATTCGGCTATCAACACAGATTCTTCAGCGTTTCCATAGTTCTATCTGCTCCTTGATACCCACAAATGTCATGGCAACAACACATCATCTGGCACCACAAATCTACAATTATTAAGCACAATCCCATTCCGTGCCTGTATCCCTCGATACTCCATATACTCTTCAGAATCCTCTCCCCTTTGTACATTTCCTAACTCCTGATCCTGTTGCTGTGTCATGACTAACTCTATATGTATACAGTTTGGTGGTTTCTCTACCATCGCTATCTCTAGATGTGGATTTCATTTCATCACCCAACTTGATTCTAGTTTGGCGAACTCACCAGCCTTGCTGCTCCCTTCCGGGGATGTCTTTAACTGAGCCCTCAGCTTTTTTCCTCCATCAGTGTTTCCTCTTGTCTTCTCAAATATTTACTTAATCAAGGGAGCTGATGGTAAAGGTTTACTGTCTATTGAGATATTACCTCCAGCTTCCCACTGACGGTAAATATTCTGTAAAGCACACGCGTATGCAGTGACCCCAATCTGGTTCGTAGCCCGCAGTAACTCACCCATCCATGTATTTATCTAAGCTTCTGATGGAGACATTATTGGGAAGAGCAGTAGAAACATCTCAGCGGAATTATTTCGTTTTGTTTTCAAACTGCATCTGGAAATTGTGATAAATAGTGGCCCAAGTATAAGGAAAAAAATAGGATTCCAGGATTCCAGGAGCACAGGTAGCGACAGCTCCTAGGAGACCAACCATCGCAGAAGGATGGATGATCACAAGTCAGAAAATTGATTACATCAGGATTAAGAGAAACGCCGAGACAGCGCAGCCTCATGGCCCCGGTGTTATCTTCCTGATTATTTCATGGCTTGCGGAAGATACGGGCAACCTATGGGTGCACACAGGTGTTTACTGTACATTTATAACACGGCCGCTTTCGACCAACGGCGTTTATATTTCAAAGAACTCTCGCAATTTTTTATCTGTGACTCACCTGCCATTACACCACGTCACCTCATTCCTCCACTTCATTCCCTTCCATCAATCGGCCTGTTCTGGCCAGAGACATTTGTCTTTCTATGAGTTCCATAACGGATGTTGTTTCAAGGTGTAATACAGAATCAAAGACCAGTATAACTCGCCCAGTGAACAGAGTGCGTTTAAAGAGAATCTCACTTGCACACACCCTCGGGACTGGGTCAAGAGTGTCTATGTCTCAAATTCCAACGTAGAAGTGACGGGACGGTTAAAGGTAAATTAGACCATGAACCATGGAGCTTTATTTTGCCTCTGTAGAACGTGAAATATTAGCCATCTTTAGGACCATATGGTACCGGGGCGTGGAGGGGACATGGGCATCACCGCAGTTCAGCCGGTGCAATAAAAAAAAATCAGCTCATTTCCGATCGTTGGAAGGTATCCAGTTGTTTGATGAAATGCCGTTCCTCTCATTTATGCTCTGCCTGACGAAGGCAGTGGAGAAGGGCACAGACAGAGAAAATATCTGTGGATCAATGGAATTGGAGTTAAAGTGCGTTTAACCAGGAAGCTCGGGATGAACCACGTGACCATGCAAAAAAAGTATTCCGGAGAACCAGTCGCTTATGTTTCTTTCTCTCCCTCTAACATCATGGAAACGTCATTGTGGACACTGAAAGTTCAGTAGCACAGTTCGGCAGATCTGTAAAGAAATAGCTGCGTCAGTTCTTTACATCAGAATGAAACGAGGAAAGTCAACAGCTTAGAGTAACTTACGCAAAGCTTACACTTCCACTCAACCCATGCCCTCCTTATTAGATGCGCCTGACATGGAGAAATGGTTTCATTGATGAGCACTGCAAGCCGCTCAGAATTATTAAACTTCTGGGTGAAGAAACGATTCCCGCTCCACTTCAATTAAAAACTGGCGGGTTCTCATCCGATATCTGAAATGTTCTTGGGGAATCCTCTCTCCATCCACTCCATTGTAATCACATCCTTTACGTATGGGGAGCAGCAACTCTAATCTGACCAGTATTGTGTATCATTGCATCTGGACCTTTCCCGTTAGTGAAGGCAGATATTTCCAATGTATTGAACCCATATTATCAATCCACACACCTGCTTTCATGGATGACTGACCTTCAATTGCCTTGCCCGGCTCTACATCAGTACTCTCGAGAACCCCGTCACTCTTTGCGAATATTCGATTCCTACCCATCTGTGGAAGATAATCACCACATACTTCAGTATTCACTCCTGTCTGCCCTTCGCAGACCATTTACCAGACTGATCACTGTCATTTCATAACTGACAACCCATTGGTATATCACTACGAGTATCCAGACACAGTGAAAGGCTTCCCCGTGCGGCATTCGGTTCCGTCCATTCAAAGACATCGAGGAAGCACGTCAGGTAAAACAAGATTGTCAAACAAGTCAATACGACTGTCTATCTTGCTGTCAACAATGCTACCAATTCAGTGCATCTCCTAAACAATTGTCTTTGTTGGAACCAATGTAACGAACGCAGACGCTCGGTAAGTTTATTCATTTGCAACGATTGGAAGATCCCGTGCACGTTGATTGAATTACTTTGCTTCATACTGGCGTGAACTTCGATAGGAGCTGGTTTACCATGTGATGGACTGCATCAATTTGATGCACACACAAAATGCCGGAGAAACTCAGCAAGCCGGGCTGCATCTATTGAGATGGATAAACAGTTGCACTTTCAGGCCGCGACCATGTTTCAGACTGCAAAACGAATGGGGGAAAATACCAAAACAAAAGTTTGGGGGGAGGGGAAGAAGCCAACCTAGAACGCTTGAAGACTTAGTCTACAGGAGCCTCTATGGAAATGAATAAGCAGTTGAAGTTTAGACCATATGAACAGGATTAGGCCTTTCAGCCCATCGAGTTTGCTGTGCCAGTCCATGAAGGGTGATCCCGGATCCCAATCAACCCCATACAGCTGTCTTCTCGCTTTGATGCGCTGACCGATCAAGAAACGATCATCTTCCACCTTAAATATACGCACAGGCGGCCTCCACCACAATCTGTGGTCGAGCATTCTACAGATTCACCACTCCTTGGCTGAAAACAAAGTCATCTTTACTTCCGTTCGGAAATGTCAACCCTCCATTTTGAAGCTGTGCCTTCTAGTTTTGGATACCCCCACCATAGGAGACATCCTCCCAATATCCAGCGTATCTAGTCATTTCAACAGTCGATACGCTTCAATGAGCTCGCCACGCATTCTTCCAACTACAAAGCTGCCAAACGCTCCTCATATGTTGACCCCCTTCATTCCCGGAATCAACCTTGTGAACCGAGGCAGATCAGGAGAGGAGGTCGGAGAGGAGAAATAAAGGGGGCGGGCAAGTGGAAGGGGAAATAACGGAATTTAGAGATTTCTATGTTTATGCCTTATGGTTGGAAGTTACTTAGACCGAATAAAAGGTGTTGGCCTTCCAACCTGAGAGTGGCCTTATCCTGGTAGAAGAGGAGTCTATGGAGCGATATGTCGGGCCAGGAATAGGGGTAGACATTGAAACCTTAAGCTACGAGTCTTTGAATATGTATAAACTGTGACTTTTCGGAATGCGAACCTTCAACAGGGCAGGAAAGGAAGTCGGGAGACCACGGAAGAGAGAGGGGAAAACATATGGAAGTTGATAGGTGAAGTCAGGTGGTTGGGGGAAGATGGACGAAATAAGAACCTGGGAAGTAATGTGGGAAAGGCAAAGAGCTCCGGAAGGATGAATCAGATATGAGAGGAGAGTGGATCATTGGAGAAGGGGAAGGAGGAGAGGAATCAGGGGGAAGTGGTAGGAAAATGAGGAAAAGTGTAAAGGGAAGGGGAAAACACTGGAAAATATAGATATCCATGTTCATGCCATACGATTTGAAGTTACCAAGCCGGAGTGTAAGGGGTTATTCCCCCAGCCTGAGAGTGGCCTTATCGTGCACAAGAGGAGCCCAAGGACCGGCATTTCGCACCGGGAATGGAGACAGGAATTGAGATGGTTTGACACTCGCGATTCCGCTTCTGTTGATGGAGCTCAGTTACTCGACGGAGCCTTCATTAACTTGAATAAGGGTCACGGCCGGAAACGTCGACTGTTTACCCATTTCAAAAGATGCTGCCTGACCTGTTGAGTTCCTCCAGCATTTTGTGTGTGTTGCAATTAATTTTATTAGTGATTTGCCTGCATTCATTTTCTTCGTAAGCCTGGACACTACCTTAATTTAATGCTCTTCACTGTATTACAGGATGATACAAGCAGCATATTATTTATATATATTTTTTTATTGGTGTGATTTAAAACCGGGACAATTTCCAGAGTAAAACAGAGCATCCCAATGACAGTGCATCTTTGGTCTATGATGACAAAGTCTATGCAGCCTAAGAATGGACAAGATCAACATTAACAATCATGAAACCGATAGGTCAGCCTCAGAGAGTTTCACAACAACATTCACTGACTTCTCCAATTGTCATTTCTTCATCTTTGAGATTTTGCAACTTCGTGTCAAGCGATCCATGCCTCATCACAATTGGGATTTTACTTGAATGACATCGTGTTTATTTTTACCCCAGCTGTTGGAAGACACGTCAGCCTTGTGCAGTATTGAATATTCAGTGTGCTGGAGCGAGTATAAATGAATGGCCGTGGAGATTCATCAGCTCAGAGTTTCTTCAGCGAGATCGCAGGCAGCTGGAAGACAGGCTGAATCTCACACAACATGCTTGAAATATTCTTCACTGTGAGGAAGATATGGTACATGATCATT
Organism: Hemitrygon akajei; assembly: GCF_048418815.1. Taxonomy (NCBI): domain Eukaryota; kingdom Metazoa; phylum Chordata; class Chondrichthyes; order Myliobatiformes; family Dasyatidae; genus Hemitrygon; species Hemitrygon akajei. Next base: position 1,128,912 of record NW_027331986.1, read on the forward strand.
GCCGTTATTGGTGCTCCCGGTAAGAACAGAGGCGAGCTAACATTTGCAGCTCTCTGTGCGCGGCTTTGGACTCGTTTAGTTACCGACAGCGTTGTGATGCCGGTGTATCAGTGAGTGCGGTGGAGTCATTGTGACAAAACTCTGTATTCGTTCAGAAGTTTTCATGCAGAATAATCAGTGGCCTTGGATGAAAATAAGCGGCCATTTGAACCAGATGTACACTGGGAGATCGGAGAGATGGATTCAGTTTGTCGATTCATTTCAGTAATTAATGTTTTGATTTATCAAAAGGAAAAACCATTGTCAAAATAAAGGTCGATAATCCAGTCTTCTCGGTACCTTCACAGGAGACTTGGTGTTATTCTGTATCAATAACATATCGTGCTCTCAATTCAATTTTAATGATATTGCGCTATGTTTCAAGTAAGTGTTGCAAGTTTGAAGGCGTCGCTGGAAGCGAAACCTCGGTGAGATTCAGGGGAGAGTTGTAAACATCACTCCGAGTTTCGCAATTTGAAATAAGGGTATGTGTGCTTTATAGTGTGCCAGGGTTTCTTTCCACGCCCGATTGTCCGTGAAGTGAGGAGGGAATTAAGAGCCAACCCAACGGTGTCCGACAGAGGTCACACGGGGTAAGATTTATGCGATGTCCAACTCTAGAACAATAAGCATCGAAGCATTTAGAACAACGCTGCAGCAATTTGGAGAAATCCCAAAAGAGGTCGATGGTTGAGGTACCTATGTTGTCTTTCCTTTGGAAATTGGATGGTTTAAGCACCAAAGTACAAAATAGCAGTAATATTCACCGGGTCAGGCAAAGTCCTTAAAAGCAAAAATTGAAATTTTCTGATCGGATTCCTTGACATAGTATGAAGGACCCGCAGCCAAGCGGAGTTACAGATTTTAAGAGAAGTGAGCCGCAGCTGCAGGCCTTCCCCTCTCCACGCAACCGATGTTGTCCAAGGGAAGGAGACATGCAGCTTGGCAGCGGTGTCGTCGCAGAGCAATGTGTTGTTAAGTGCCTTGCTCAAGGACACAAACACGCTGCCTTCAGGTTACTAGTCCGATGCCTTGTCCACTAGGCCACGCGCCAACACGCAAACGTCTTAGGCTAAATATATAGATATAATATTTTAGACCAGTACGTGAAAATAATCTTTTGCTTTCCCCATTCATCTTTTCTACACGACCATACTTTACACTATTAAAGAACTAACAAGTCGCTTAACAAAGACCTGGCATTATCACACCTGCCAATGTATGACATATATCTCCTTATTTTCCCTCTTCAGGCCATTAATGACCATTGCCAAAAGAGCTGGTCCAATGTTGCCAGAACTGCCCATTACTCTAACATGGATATTCTGCCACCGATGGCTTCTTAAAAGCCTCATACTTGCCCGGCGTCCTTTGCTGTGGTAACATTTGCCAGTTCCTTATTTATACCCCCGAAGTTAGGGTTCGCACAATTTAGGATTTACTTGAACGTCTCTTCCATCTTCTTCCTACTTCACCAAGTATCCCTGGTGTCACAGAGTACATTTTACCGGATCTAAATCGTTGTCATCTAGCTGTTTGCAGGTGTGACAGCAGCTTACAGGGAATTCAAACGGCTGAAATAACAGGGTAGTAAATATCTTCAATCCGCCAGATTACTGGATATCCCACTTGAGTGACGCAGTGAACGCTATTGCTCTGAATTCCACAGCTCGGCAAGACACTCTGAGCTGACGTACTGCAACAGGCTCTGATTTATACAGGGGATCGATCTCCAGTGAAAAGGTCCCACTTCAAACCATTGTTATTGAACAAAGAAACGACATCACCGGCAGTGACTCAGGTGTAAATACTGTGGGCATGTTCCAAATTGGCGGCTTCAATTCCAACATTCCACATTTGTATTAACAGCGGTCACGACTGTTCCCATTTTCCAACCTGAAACTTTCACTGTTGTTCTCTTTCCATAAGCAATCCGGAATCGATGTTTCCAACATTTTCGGCACTACGTTTTCACTGTCACGCCTGCTGTTTCATCTACAGATAGATCCGGTTTCCCCTCAGTGTGCTCTGGATCCAGGGACACATGAAAACCCTCCCAGTCTCCTCCTACAGACTCTCAGTTAATGTCATTCAATATTTTTTGATTAAGCAGCTCCACTTTGGCTGCTCAGACACCAAACCCATCCCACCCCGTCCACTATGTGCCACCAGATATAAAGCTTCCCCGCTGTGTACACAGACACTCTGTCCAGTTCTCCATTAGCCCTGGACGACAGCGATTATTAAGCCTGTGATCATCTTCCCCAGAATAATGCTTATTTTCGACACCTTGAAGCTGACACGTGTGTGTGTGTGTGTGTGTGTGTGTGTGTGTGTGTGTGTGTGTGTGTGTGTGTGTGTGTGTGTGTGTGTGTGTGTGTGTGTGTGTGTGTGTGTATAATTGTGTACCTCTTATATATCTTACAATTTCCGACTCGTGCTGTGGATTTTGAAACAGTAAGGTGATGGACAAAGCCGATGTTGAATGCACCTGTGGAACAGTGAGATGCTGAAATACTGTGGTGTTCAATTAACTGTAGGAATATAATGGGATGATGAGGCCACTACACATTCACTGTCCTATGGGTTACGAACACAGCAATCAGCACAATTCTCCCTGGTATAAATACTTTCTGCCGTGTATAGATTCCATTCCGATTCATCGTATGGTTGAACATGAAAATGCCCGTTTCCTTGGCATTACCTTTGCAGTGCCCTGATAGAAATGTACGCAGGACCGACAAATAAGGGCACCCCGTCAAAATAAAGCCATATTAGAAACCATTATTAGCAGATACACACACAAACACGCACACACAACAACACATACACTCTGTCTTTACACACAGAAACACACACACACACACACACACACACACACACACACACACACACACACACACACACACACACACACACACACACACACACACACACACACACACACACACACACACACACGTCAGTACATGTATTAAATTCTTTGTCGATCTCCCAGTTCATGTCTTTCTCTTCCCAGACGGTGGAGTCGGCATTTCGATTAAGGGATTGAAGAAACAGAAGCGACTTTGAAACACCTGCAAGGCCATGTTTAGAAACAAGAATTATTAATAGCAGAAGGAAAGAAGAACAATAAATGGGGCGGACAGATTAATAGGCCAGTCTTCCAGAGAGAGGAAAGGATTGAGCATGAAGTCGGTTTCAAACTGCAAATGAAGAGAGGGTTAATATGCAGTTCACATGAAATGCAGAATTAGTGAGAGAGAACGACAGCAGTGCAGCGACAATCGACAAATGAGAGACATTCAGTCTGATAATATGAGAGTGTGTGTTTCATTCATCACCAGACTTTCGCCGGTATAGTGTGAAGTGGGGTGGTTAATTTTGCATTCATCTATCTCCTGAGCAATGAGAAACTGTGGGGGTCAATTTTGCAGATTTCAGTCCCGGCTATAGACTGACAGTGTGGGGTTCTTTAGTTCTCACTCTCTGGTTTAGTGTGAGAGTGCAGTTCAAATTGTGCAGATCAGTCTCTGCTGCAGTGTGAGAGTGTGGGTTTCATTCTGTATCTGTCAGTCTCTGTTACAGTGTGAGAGTGTGGGTTTCATTCTGTATCTGTCAGTCTCTGTTACAGTGTGAGAGTGTGGGTTTCATTCTGTATCTGTCAGTCCCTGCTTCAGTGTGAGAGTCTGAGTTTCATTCTGTATTTGTCAGTCTCTGTTACAGTGTGAGAGTGTGGGTTTCATTCTGTATCTGTCAGTCTCTGTTATAGTGTGAGGGTGTGGGTTTCATTCTGTATCTGTCAGTCTCTGCTTCAGTGTGAGAGTGTGGGTTTCATTCTGTACATATCATTCTCTGCGGCAGTGTGAGAGCGTGGGTTTCATACTGTATCTGTCAGTCCCTACTACAGTGTGAGAGTGTGGGTTTCATTCTGTATCTGTCAGTCTCTGTTACAGTGTGAGAGTGTGGGTTACAATCTGTATTTTATGTGCCTTGGTTCCAGCGCTAAATGTGCCGTTTCAGTTCTGTACTTCTGAGACCTGATTCTGTGTGAGCGAGTGTATTTTTTTCTCCTTCTTTCCCACTGTTCCTCAAACCTATTAAATAATCTTAAAATAGATTCTGTATTTCCTGAGCTATTTTTTAGAACAGGAGTCTCCTGCAGTTGGTTCATGTTATACTTGTGAGGTGGACAGTGCACTGACGAATGATGACGGTTGTATCGAGCAGGGCATTTGGCGTCGCAGAATCATATAACAAACAGACCATTCAGCCCGGCATCATTCTGCACGCTTTTCTTTACTCAACCACATAGAGCTAATTGAGCAGCACGTGATATGTAACTTTCTGTGGTTTGGCAAAAGAACCTCCTAAATGTTGAATGAAAATAATCAAATAAAATAAATTCATTACTTTATATAAATAACTGAGTATCTAACTTAATAATGTGATCGAAGTAAGTCCAGCCGAGGCCGAGATTTTCATGTTCCAGCATCATTTCCTCTCAGCATTTCTAAATTCCTACCTTCACCGTGTATCTGCTGCCGTTTCTGTCTCATATTTCTCAATGCGCACTAGCCCATGAATCTATTCGAGTTATGTCCCACTCATAAATAGTATAATATTCATTTCGAGTTTCTTACGACAACTTGAGACTTGCCTGCAGATGCCATGCATTTTCCATTGATAAAATTGTGTCTACGTTATTCTGTGCAGCACTGAGAGAGTTTGTGAGTAGGAATGACAGGGAAGATCACGTTTCACATTTGGAATAATCCTTAGTTCCACATTGCAGCATCCGGTTGATTGATGACCTCCCGAGTAACTGGCGGCACTTCCTACGTTGCAGCTCAGCCGGGAATGTTCCGCTCGTCAGAGACATGGTGGGCGGAAGAGTTTGCTCCAGTGTTGCAAGACACCGTGTCCTATATGACACCCATCAGTGCTGAGGAACGAGATGAATGGAGGAGAAGGAGTAGTTGTTGATTAATAGATTGTGATTACAATGTGAACACATCACGTGGACCTGTTAGGATCATGGGAACAGCAGAGAACAAGAAGAAGCCCTTTGACTCCCTACTTCTGCGCTGAACAAGATACCGAATGAGACTAAACTCTGATTATTGTACATGACCCATCTCCATTCATTCACCGCATACTCATGCACTTTAACTGAATATTTACCATTATGGGAATCTCGAGGTTATACCCCAATGGGTGTCAAACCTGTACCATCAGCTCCCATGTTGAAGTAAATATTTAAGAAGGGAAGAGGAACCACTTACGGGTTTAAACAGAAAGGTGAAGGCTCAGTTACAGACTTCCCCGGAAGGGAGCAGGAAGGCTGGTGAGGTCGCCAAACTAGAGTCAAGCTGGGTGGTGAGATGGAACCCAGATGTAGAGGTAGCGATGACAGAGAAACCAGCAAACTGTAAACATATAGACTTAGTCATGACACAGCAATAGGATCAGGAGTTAACAAAGGTACAAAGAGCAGAGAATACTGAACAGTTTGGGAACAATCGAGGGATGCAGGCACGGAATTGGACTGTAATTAATTATGGTAAATTTGTGGTGCCAGAAAGTGAAAGAAATCAGATGATGTACTGTCACCATGACATCTGAGGGCATGAGAGAGCAGATAGAACTATGAAACAGTTGAAGAATCTGTGTTGGTGGCAGAAGTTGCGAGGAGATGTGCAACATTTTTTTAAATAATTGTTTTATTTTTGCCCAATAATAACCCTTATAAATCGGCTAGAATAGCAGTTTCAGGCTATGCCCCGTAGAAGGAACATGTGTTACATTGCAGGTTTATTTGGTTGGATCTTCACTTCCATCCCCTGGAGGACGGAAATATGTCCTGAGATAGTGGATGTGTTCACCATGTGGACAGACGATTTCCCAACTAGACAATGAAAACTGCTAACGTTACAGCCAGGATTTTGTCCGAGAGAGTTTTTACCCGTTGTGGATTGCCAAGGACTCTGGAACCAGATCATGATCCCCGCTACACCGCAGGGGTGACACGAAATCTAATGAAACTCTTTGGAGTAAAACAGAGGTTCTATATCCCTTATCGACTGCAATGCAGAGTGATTGTTGAACGGATGAACTGGACTTTAAAGACAATGTTGGCGAAAATGACGAAACAGCTCCTGGGTCACTGTCTTTCCCTATGTTCATATGATAGTCCTCACCACAGAAGCATTCTCTCCTGCATTTACACCCTTTAAGACGACGACCAGTAGAGAAATGAAAGGGTTCGTGTTCCAGCTTGGCTAGATTTATCACAGACGATGTATGATGGCATTGGAAAGGACAAATGCAAGCAGCAATTAATTGACTCTATTAAGGAACCCCATATGTTGCCGCCCATAATAGGAGACGGAAGAAACAGCACAGCGAAGCTTGTTTCGAGTTGCGAGCAAAACCGCGGGAGTTGGAAACAGGGCAGAGAGAGTCATGATATCACGACATTAGCCAAACCCCTTTACAGGTTCGCGATTTGTAGGGACATATGATATCGTTGATAAGGCCATCAGTATATATCAGTATATCGAATCCATACCGCTCCAAGCAAGTTGGGTTGGTACCATGTTAACCAACTCAAACCCCTGGGAGATAGTCTATGACCTCTAGTAGCAGAGTTCCAGAGAACATATAGTCAATGGAATTCTCTGGACCGAGATTCTCTTACATTTATGTTTCAGGCAATCGACAGTGACGTGGCTGAAGGAAGAGTTCCTCCCTCAGTGAGATGGACAACCACTTCCATTTTGTACCCAGATGATAAGAATAGTTCACAACTCTCCACATGCCCGAGCTAAGGCGGAGATAATGGAAGAGAGGAAACTGTGTGGACTAGGTTAAGGCTGGACACTGAGCATTAATCAAAACATTGTAAATGATAGGGAAACACCAGACCGGTTTGGGTGAGGAATGTCAGGAAGAGGAGTCAGTAGAACATGTAATTCTAATTTGCAGGAAGTATGGGATACAGAGAGAGCTGACGAGAATTAATCTAAGGGAATTGGGGGTGCAGGGATTCACATTGAATGGGTTACTGGGCATGGGTGAGAGGGCACAGGTCAGAGTGCTTTCAGCTTTCTTAAGGGATACAAGATTTTTTTATATGATATGATGGATAAGCAGGAATAGGGTACTAGGATGGCTAAAGAAGGAAGGGTAAAGTGGAAAAGTGTAGATTAGGGTGAGTGTGTGTGTGTGTGTGTGTGTGTGTGTGTGTGTGTGTGTGTGTGTGTGTGTGTGTGTGTGTGTGTCTGTGTATGTGTGTGTGTATGTGTGTGTGTGTGTGTGTGTGTCTGTGTATGTGTGTGTGTATGTGTGTGTGTGTGTGTGTGTGTGTGTGTGTGTGTGTGTGTGTGTGTGTGTGTGTGTGTGTGTGTGTGTGTGTGTGTGTGTTAAATGGGTGAAGGGATTTAGAATGTAAGTCTATTGTCTGATCCACACTCCGGAACAGAAGGTGGCGCTAATGCACCATTCAACTGGGTGCGAACCGCCGTAAAACAAAAAGAAGAATGAAAGAGAGAAACAGGTGATAGAACGTGTTTGTTCCGTAGTGTTCTGGAAATAAAGTGGGGGATAATTGATCTGTTATGAATGGATTTTAACAAGACGTTAAGGATATCAACGTTAGGACCATTTATAGCGTCAGAAGGTTTGGTGTCCAGGGAATGTTGACTGATGTTTTGAGAAATGACGCCCACAGAAGCAGAGGATAGTTGTGGATGGAGCGTTTTCTCCCCGGATGTCGGTGACCAGTGGAGTCCTGCAGTGATCAGATCGGAGACCCCCGGCTTTATGTCTTTTTATAAATGACTGGGATGAGGAGGTGAAAGGATGCCTTATTGTTTTTTCAATGATGTGGAAGTTCGTGAAATTATGGACAGTATAGTAGTTTGTCACAGATTACGACAGGACATTGACAGGACGCAGAGAGGCGCTGAGAAATTATAGATGGAGTTCAACCCACAACGTTACGGAGTGATTCACTTTGGGAGGATGGATTTGAAGGCAGAGGTGATACTTTCTCGAGTCAACCGAGGGCCGCACATTAGTACGAGTTCCACAATGAAATCAGAGTGATTAGACTTTCTCCAATAAGCCGAGACCCGCTCATCGGTCCGGGAACCACAATCGGCACGGAGCGGTGCACTGCAGGAGCAGAAGGAAGTGTGATTGACAGGTGAGCTTGAACACATCCGCTGTTCTGCACATACTCATAGTGACGCTCGAAACGCAATGTACCTGACAGTAAATCAGGAGGAAAAAGTACAACTTCCTGGCAAATAATAGAACAGCCTGAGGACCTGCGGATCGTTCATAGGTTTTACTCACTATATTTATTCAAATAGAGAATGGATGAAGTAATACTGGTAGAATTGTGGCAGCACACACAAAATGCTGGTAGATCACATCAGGACAGGGAGAATATATAGGGAGAAGCACTGTCGACGTTTCGGGCCGAGACCCTTATTCAGGAATTGTGTCAGGTTATCTTTAATATCTTTAAATTCAATTAGACTGCATCGCACGTCACAGGTGTGAGGTGGTCAAGTCATTCACTGGCAGAGGTCAGGTAACTTCCAAACGGCCCATGTGTGCGCTGGAAAACATTGTTCTTCAAACTGTCCACAGCCCTCGCTAATTTCCCGAAGACACATTCGCATTTTGATCACAGACCTCTGGAATATCGCTGTGGATCTTTAAAAGAGTTTGGAGGAACCTAAGTGCAGTGTTATTGCAATATATGTCATCTGTCATTATTAATTTTATCACTCAAATCGACAGAAATAACTGGAACGAACGAAATAAAAAGAATGAACTTATATCCCCCATTAATAAAGAAGTGTTCTCCATTTCACCTGCCAGAACAAACTCCTTCCCTCAATTTCTGAAGCGAATGTGCACGGTCAAATAAATCGATTTCAAGATGAAGCCTGTTTTAAAGCAACAGTTATATAAAAATATCATTTTTAAACAGCTGAAGCCAGGTATCATGGAAAATATCATGGAAAAAAAGCACAACATATTTTGTTTTAAAGTAATGGACTCCCTCGAGGAGCCCAATTCATGACACGGGGACAGAGTGAGTAAAAATAGCTTAACGTAAGTGTTTGAGCAGTTGGTTGTCACTAATGTCCCTGACGTGACAGCCACGCTAATTGCCTCAGTGGAATTGTTCTCACCTTAATAAAAGTCTGCTAAACCGATCCCCAGTCAATCTGAGCAGCTGAAACGTTCCGTACAACCGTACGCTGCTTCTGACGGAATATGGGATATTCGACGATTTATTACATCGTGGCCATTTACTATCCCACACTTGTAGCGGTTGGTGTCCCCGGTAAGATGCCGGAGCTGGTTACTTTATGTATGGTGCCGTCGTTACTCTGCTGCGGTATCCGCACTGTTACTGAGCACAGATGCTACCATCGGCTGAAACGGGTTTCCGGAATGGAGGATTCAGGCATTTCATTGTTTTATTTCCGTTTTCTATATTTCGATCGTAGTGTTTTCTTCTTTTATCAATTAAGTTGAAGTCAATGCTTTCGTTGTTTCATAATTTCACCTCGCTAGGCTTTCTGAAGTGATGCTGGTCTCTGCTTTTCTAGGTCCGAGTCTCTATCAGTGTAGAGACTCCGACCTTATAACAATGTGGCAGCTTATTTAAATGACGGTCCAGTCTATTTTCGACACGTAGGTCTGTTCTTCTGTAAGTCTGTAATGAGAAATCGTGCTTTGCATCTCCTTGACTCCACTTTGTCACCGTTACAAACAATCACATCAGCTATTTCACTGCTAATAATGGAAATGGTGTTGTTTACAGGAGCGATCGACTGCTCACCGGTACGTGAGTCGTGGAACTCGGATGCCTCGCTCTAAATTGTAGGAATGTCGCTAATCCACTGACACTCACATCCGTATTTGTCCTCCAGCCGGACTGCAGCGACCGAGACCGCACAGACTGGATTCACGCTTTCCACTTCCAAACAGGCCATACCTGGGGGCATTCAGAGAGCTGCTGCTGACATTACTTTTACATTGTTTTCAAATTTCATGTAGTTACCTGGTTGGAATGGCAACAGCGGATCTACTGGTGGAAATCGCTGTTGCTTTATGGAACAGACTAACAATATCTACATTTATTCTGATTATATTTCTATTTTTTCCAATTTGTTGTAGTTAATTTAACGGCGATTGTGATCCTATCTCGGGAAAAATGCGGACTGTCCAAATGCATCACCCGTTATCTGGTTGGAATGGCAACAGCGGATCTGATGGTGGTTATCGTTGTTGCTTTAGTGGAACAGACCAACGATATCTACCTTTATTCCAGATCCCTGCTCATCACTCCTGTATGCGCTCTGACACTTGTATTTCGGGTCGTGACGATGGACTGTTCTGTTTGGTTTACGGTTAGTTTTACCTTCGATCGCTTCATCGCAATATGTTGCCGAAAGCTGCGGGAGCGATACTGCACCGAGAGAACAGCAACGGTGGTTATCGTGACCGTGGTTATAGTGAGCTGCGGGAGATGTGTCCCGTTTTAATTTGCCATTGAACCGTACGTCATCATTGACAGCATGCCATGGCGATGCACCGCCACACATGAATACGCTACATCACCTGTGTGGAGAGGATACGCATTACTGGCCAACATTTTAACACCATTGTTACCAGTCTGCTTAATCCTGGTGTTTAACGGGTTAACCGTAAGACATATCGTTGTGGCAAATAGAGTCCGCAGAAAGCTTCGCCACAGCAGCGACAATCAGAAAGATGCCGAGGTGGAAAAACGCAGAAAATCGATGATTTTGTTGTTTTCTATATCAGCTACTTTCATATTATTTTGGATGCCCTATGTTGCCCATTCCTTGAAATGGCAAAAGGAAAACTATTATTTCCAGGACAGATACTTGAGTTCCCCGGTATTTATCCTACAGCAATTTGGGTTCATGTTGCAAATTCTCAGCGTGTGCACCAATACTTGTATCTATACACTGACACAGAGGAAATTCAGAGAAGAGCTGAGGAATGGTATGAAGTATGTGTTTACAATAAATGGTCATCTGTGTAGATAACGCCCATGTCCAATTACAATTCAGCGCAGTTTTCAAATAAAGCCATTTTACAATTCAAAAGTTTGGCAAATATGTCTACAATTCAAACAATCATATGCCTGGTCATCTGGAAATTGCAGAATTGGCGGAGGATTGCTGACTTCGTACAGTTCAGGTAGGTAGAAATACAAGCGCTCAATGCTGCTGGCGGGATTGCTACTTCGTTTGAAGTATGTTCACAGACACTCGACTGTCATAAGGGCAGGGATGGCTAGAGGACATTCCGTGTTATAGGTGTTTCAAAATGAACAGGGTCTGGTAACATAGAGTGTAAAGCGAGCCCGATGGGACACTAGGGATAGTATCTCAGCTGCAGAAATGGAGCGTTCGTTTGTTAATAGACTGGGAGACGAACACAGGAACATGAAGGGCGCGAACACCTTATATGGAATATTCTGCACAGCGGCTCACCAGATTAACAAAAAAGAACTGAGGAGGGAACAGCGAGGAACCGATCGGGAAGAGAAACTTGGACATGTGCAATGTTATTGGAACGGAAAATTGAAACTTCCCTAATATTCTTTGACACCTACCCGGGGTGAAAGGTTTAGGTATGGCCTAATTTCTCAGTTGTGTCCAGGAAGGATTCATGTCACTATATGAAGACAGGCGGACTAGCAATCGGTGCTTACCAGATATAAGAGTAGAAAAGGAAACAGGTCAGGTGACAGATCTCTCCGCGGGTCAGCATTTCAGGACGATAGGGCAGAACTCCCCGACATTTACCTTGCACAGGGATAGGACCAGAGAGCGTGGAATGCATTTAATTGGGGGTCTGCGATGTATGGTGCTACCTGGCAGGAACTTGGGAAGGTCCAGTGGGAAATGATGTACTCAGGGAAATACGCAGCAGATACGTGGAGATTGTTTAGGGAGCACTGACATGGGGTACAGTATGCGCTTGTCTGTCATGGACCGGTCCGTGAAACCCGCATTCCGGTTAACGGTCCGGTCCCCCTTCCTTCTTCCAGGTTTTCCGGATTTCCCTTGTTCTGTTGGGTGCTCTAATTGAGGCAACCGATTCTCATTTTGGGCTGGCTACATAAATAGCTCCTGGGTTCAGCTTCATTGGCTTTCCTTCCCTTCCTTCTGAAGCCTTGCCGGCGTCCTAGCCTGTATCGCTGTCAAGTTCTACAGGAATTGTGGTTCTATTATATCAGGTGTAGATAAGCTCAATTTTCGATCCTTTTATCTCTGTATCCACATGGCCGGTGTGGAATCAGTGTCTTCCTCTAAAATCAATAATAAAAGAAACATACAAAACTACACAAACTAAAAACACAGCGAAAACAAAGCAAACATTTGTGCTCACATTTGTCTTCCCTCAAAACCATCGCAGGCAATTGTAGAATACAGAATAAACAACTTCCAAAGCAAAAGGCCTCAGCGCATATTCTAAAGAACAGGAGAGCAAGATCTGGAGAGCTGAGGATCGCATACAGTAATACTTATTAATTTTCGAAAGATACGCAGCCTCCGAATTCCGCATCAGTTCCTGGAAATCTCTTCTCGTAAGGAGACACAAAATTTATGTCACATGTGTAGTGAAAAAGATGATTAATTCAATCATCCCCACAACACAAGCTAAAGAGACACCTGACTCCCATAAAGTAATTCATGACCGTATTTTTTCTCTTTCTCTTTCAATTGAACTCACTTATGTCCACACCTCGTGCAATATTTTAAATCCGCAATACATTCATATTTAAAAAATATTGCAGAAAATGGCATGTTCTTATGTGTTCAACAGTTAACAAACATCCGTAATGACAATCATACAACATTTAGTAAAGACTTCTGACTCCAAGACAAAGAGACGCAAAAGGTAATGTATCGTCCGTAAGTTAATATTCAACGCAATTTAAATATGACGTCGCCACAACTCTAAACCTCCAACGTCTTCCAAGATTTGTCACCTCTAATCTCTGACTGAGGATAGGATTCGGATTAAATTGCCACTTTGTTCTCTAGCATCGGGGCGAATGATCCTCATTGCCACCGCTGAAGTAACAGATTTGTTCACTGTACTGGGATCACTGTCACACCGACCTGCAGCCCGGAACTATTGCCTTTACCGCCTTACTGAAGGAGTAAGGGCATATTCCTGTAGTGTGATGCTCGCTTTATCATCCCACATCTGCACCTCCATCTTCTCATGCTGTAACCATCCATTAACTCAGTCTCCATGCTTTAGTGTGTGCAAGGACAGAGGGATCGAACAGTGTCAACGACTTTCTAGATTAGTCGGTGCTGTGAGACACTGAAGTTCTAACCCAGACATACAGTCAGATGGCCTACTCCCATCGACCCGCACGCGTGCCATGGCCATCCATATCCCTCTCATCCGTGTTCTTTTCAGTCATCTCTTAAACGTTGACATCGGAATCTCAATTACCATTTGCGTTGGCAACACTGTGTACACTCTGTCGACCCTCTGAGTGAAGACGTTTCCCCTCATGTTTCCTTTAAACATTTCACATTTCACCATTCACCCATGTTCTCCAGTTGTATTCTAGCTCAACGTCAGTGGAGAAAGCCCACTTGCATTTACACTCTCTATACGCCTCATAATGTTGTCTACCTCTGTCAAATCTCCCTTCAGTCTTCTACCCGCTCGGGAATAACGTGCAAACATACGTAATCGTTCCTTTTAATTAGAAACATCCAGTCCCCGCTATAGCCGTGTATTTTTTTCTGCATTCTTTCAAGTTTACTTTCATCTACCCTGTAGGTAGTTGAGCAAAACCGCAACAACATTCCAAATGAGGCCCCAATAAAGCCTTAAACAACGGTAAAGTAACGTCCCAACTCCTGTACTCAGTACGTTGCTCTGTGAAGGCCAAAGTTCGAAACGCTGTTTTTACGACCCTGTCTAACTGTGCCGCAGCTTTCATTGAATTACGGACCTGCATTCCCAGAATCGTTTATTCTATCGTACTCCTCAGTGCCCTTTTACTCATTGTGTCAGACCAACACTGGCTGGTCATCCCAAAGTGCAACATCTAACACTTGTCTGCGTTAAACCAGATCCGCTTTTGCTCAGCCCATTGTTCCAGCTGGTCCAGATCCCTTTTCCGGTACCATGCTCCAGTACTCTTCCTCGTTGTCAACTACACAGGTAATGCTGCTGTCATCGACAGTTTGCTGATCCAGTTAACGACATCATTATCCAGCTCATTGATATAGATGACAAACAACAAACAACGATGACAGCAACGATCCGTGCGGCACTCCACTCGTCACAGGTCCCCAATCAGAGAGACAACCATCCATTACCACACTCTAGTTTCCCCAACGTTGCCAATGGGGACCGCAATTTAATAGTTCATCATGAAAGCCAAGCGACTGAACCTTCTCAAGCATCCTCCCCTACGGAACCTTGAGAAATTCCTGGCTGAAGTCCCTGTTAGACGGCATCCACTGCCTTGCCTTCCACACCATTCCTGGTAACTACCTCGTAAAGCTCTGTAAGATGAGTTAGACACGACTTACTACGCACTGGCCCATCCTGACTATCGCTAATGTTCCTGCTTGTCCAGATATTTCCCTTCATACCTCATGACCGGCGTAGTGCTAACAGCAAGGGCAATTCCTCATTACATAATACTTGGCGAGTCCCTTCCGAGCAAAGCCATCGAGATCATCCAGCGGTCGGGACTGACATTTATGGTTTAGTGTTTTTCTTAAATTCTCCTGCACTTTATTATCCGACGCATTGAGAGTAGTCTGGAAAAGCAAGGCGTCATGGCTTTAAATAATTAATCGACTCACTTAACTATAGCAAGATACGGTACGCTTGATCGAGCACAGAACAAAGAATATTATAGCACAGTACAGAAGGTTCTGATAGGCTTTCAACTAATGTAAGTTCGATCTAACACATCTCCCCTGCATCTGATTCAGAATCAAAGGTTTCAAAAGTTCATTTAAAGAATCAGAACCAGATTTAATATCACAGACATACGTCGTGAAATTGTTAACTTTACGGTAGCAGTACAATGAAATACAGGATAAATAAATATAGAGAAAACAAAACTGAGATACAGGTGGCAGCGCGCAAAAAGCTGTTCCTGAATCGCTGAGCGTGAGCTTTCAGGCTTCTGTATCTCCTTCCCGACGGTAACACTGTGCAGAGGGCACGGCCTGTTAGTGGGCAATGTTAATGATGGACGCCACTGTGACAAGAATCATCCCTTGTACCAATGATCAATGAGATACAGAGAATCTTTATTTACCAACAAGTATCTTTTATTATTTCTACTAAAAGCAGTATCTTCCTGTGTGCACCCTACTGGAAACCCTGACACTCCACGAACAGTCAATGATGAGAAAAGGTATTACCCGGGAAAAGAGTCTACGCTGGCAAGGCATTCCATAGAAACGTAGACAACACAGAAAATCTATTGCACAATACAGGGCCTACGGTCTACAAAGTTGTTCCGGACATGTCCCTACCTTAGAATTGACTAGGCTTCCCCATAGCCTTCTATTCTTCTAAGGTCCATGTACTTATCCAAAGGTCTCTTACGAAGACCTAATCGTATCCGCCTCCACCACTGTTGCTGGCAGCCTATTCCACGCACTCACCACTCTCTGAGTAACATCGAACATCTCCTCTGTACCGACTCCCCGGCACCTGGAACCTGTGTCTTCTTGTGGCCCTGGGAAAAAGCCTCTGAATATCCACACGATCAATGCCTCTCATCATCTTCCGATCCCCATGTTCCCGATTTCCTCGTGTCCGTGTGGTCCTACTTTTCGGCAATGGTTGGTCTCTGGCCGCTGGAGAGTTATCACCCCTGCATATTTGAAGCTCCGGAATCTTATATCGTTCCTCATCAATGGAATCATTTGATCTCGGAACCATTGGCTCAAGGTCGCTACTCCTCTGAGCATGGTCTCAGGTTTATTGCTCTGATTAGATTGTCCCAGAGTCAAGAATCAGTTCAGAGACAACGCAGTTCACTTAACAATTGGCGACTTGTTTGAGAATGGTCTCAGATTTAGTACATCATGACCTGAAGCTTCCTGTGTCCACATTCAGTTCCTCTGATTAAATTATTCCATTTCAAGAATCAGTTCATAGCCCACAAAATGGGAGAAAACAGAGAGAACAGGTTTGTTTGCTTCCCCTGTCCTTGATCAGACTTTGGTTTCTTCTGGCCAACAGTGTTTATGAGCCATTCAATCTGACACGACGGTATCTTTCTCGGGTCTGCTGTCGTCTGAATGCACCAGGGTGGATGATGGAGGTTTTGCAGAGATGCCGAGTGCTGTAGTGGTCGAAGGGGTTTACAGAAATGCGGCGTGATGAAAGGGTTGGAACGGTTTTGTTACGTACCCCATAATAGGTTAAAAGAACCAGTACAAATGGAACACACCTGGAGTCTGGTATTGCTACAAGCAAAACACTATTTATTCGTATTTACGTAATATAGTAATATAAAACCAGATAAATCAAACAGGTTGGCAGAGTTTATGCATATATAAGTGTGTAAGTATAAAACCCCAAAACTTCTTCAAGCTTAGGTGGTAAATGATACAGTCTTACGATGGTATAGGAATGACGTCAGTTCAGTTCTTGATATTAAGATATGCAGAAAAGAGGAGAGAGAAAGGGGTGATCTGTTTTCCAAGTAAGCCAATGCCGTCGATCTTTCCGTTATCCTCCGAAGTCCTGTTACAGTTAACGACTGTGAGCACACAAAAGGATACCTTTTTCACCTGGTAAAGCTATCAACACAGTCAAGGGTTAAACACACCGATACCATTCCACCGGTCACCCCTTTTCCACACTGCGATCAAAACCCACCCTTTCGTGGGCACTGAAAGCTCATCCAGTGTCTATTTCTTCTGTATTTCTGTCCGTGTCTTCCGTGTGTCTGTGTGTCTGTCTGAAAAGCCAGCTGACCTTGTATATATCCCAAACATGCTGAACGCCAACTGTCCATTATATAGCTCCGCCCTTCCGTAACCATGCAGACTCACGAGCTGTTCGGTGCTCTCTCTCTCTCTCTCTCTCTCTCTCTCTCTGAATCAGTGTACACCCACTCTCTCTCTTTAAAGGCACATTCCATTTTGAATAATGCTTAGGATCTCGTCACACCGCCCTCCTGTTGGGAAAAAATGTTGATCAAGGAGCAAAATTTTTGCCTAACTGTAGATTACAAAATATGAAGCAATACATATCTGAATAACATGTAGCGGACTACAGAAGCGTATAAAAATACTAGTTTCTATATCATTCTTTAAATTAACATCCAGACAATTAATCCACCATGTTATTGTCTTTACCTTTCACATACTTTGTTACAAAACCAAATTCCTGCAAAACCAAATGTTGTTATCTTCAAGATGGCGTTTGATCTCCCATTTTCTCTTTTCAACTTCACCACAGAGCAAATAACCATCACATGATCAGCTGCAACAGGGCTTTCAAGGACGGCCTGAACTTTATCTTGCATAGGTGCTAGCTCCTCGCTCATATTTTTTTAAACAAAGCCCATTCGCTGAACTTCCAATGAAGTCCTTTGTTCCAAACAAGTCATTAGTTCTATCTCCAAGATCTTTAGTTGGATATGTTTCCATAAGCACACCTGCAGATGCCCTCGCTTGGTCAAAACAACACTTCCCTTTGTTTTGAGAAGTCTCCGAACCCTGTCTGTCCAATTCACAAACTTGAACAACATCACGAAGTTTTTTATCTTTAAATTCCAAAATATAGTTAAACAAATCAACGTGCACTCTCTCAGCATCTGAGAGAGCTGTTTCTGTCAGCAGGGTCAGAGGTCCTGCTTCTACGCTTTGATTAATAGTACTAACTTCAAATTCCAGTTCACCCTGATTATCCCAGCTACTCTTTTGGAAGCTCTCATTCAGTAAAAAAAAAACTTAACCTCATGGTTTCAAGCAAACTCGTCTGCAGACTTAGCATACCCTGAGGGTCTCAGTCACTTTCTCATCTTCCCTTTTTGTTGTTTTTAACCGAAGCTGATCCTCAGCCTCAGTAGGTTTCCTTTCAACCACATTTCCCAAACATCTTCTTCAAACGTTCCCTTGGATATATAACGCTTCGTTATTAACGCCTGTATTATCGACTTCCCCATTCTAGTAGTCACCTTAAGTTTTAACTTATGAGTAATTCCCAACACCATGTCCCACTTAGCATCATCCAATGCTTCAGCGGATGGTTCCATGAAACCTGCCAACCTCAATCTCCATTACTGCTGTATTTCCACTCAAGGAAATCGAAAATCAAGGAGATCAAGGAGATCAGCCACTAATTACTCAATTAAACCCACAACAAATTTAGATTGGCTCCCACAAAAAAACTTAATTTCCCGGACGAGCCCCCAATCTTGTGACGTACCCCGTAACTGGTTAAAAGAACCAGCAGATATACAATACATTGGAGTCTGGTTTTATAATATAGTATAATGCAGCACAGTACAATCTCTTCCACCCACAATGTTGTGCCGATCCTTAAACACTGCCTCCCAGCTTAAATTCCTCTTAAATGCCTTTCGAGCAGTCTCTTAAATTTTAAAAGTGTATCTGCCTTCACCACTGACTCAGGCAGTACATTCCACACAACAACTACTCTCTGAGTCTAAACCCGTCCTCTAATAACCCCATTGATCTTCCCGTCCCTTACCTTAAAGCCAAATCTTATTGCCCTTGGGAAGAGGCGCTGCCTGTCCAGTCTATCTATTCCTCTTAATACCTGGTATACCTCTATTATGTCTCCTCTCATCCTCCTTCTCTCCAAAGAGTAAAAGCCTAACTCCCTTAGTCTCTGATAATAATGCATACGCTCTAAACCAGGCAGCATCCTGGCACATGTCCTCTGTAC
This sequence comes from Hemitrygon akajei, assembly GCF_048418815.1. Lineage (NCBI taxonomy): Eukaryota > Metazoa > Chordata > Chondrichthyes > Myliobatiformes > Dasyatidae > Hemitrygon > Hemitrygon akajei. The sequence continues at coordinate 1,147,947 of NW_027331986.1, forward strand.
CCTTTCCAATGCTTCCACATCCTTCCTATAGTGAGGCGACCAGAACTGGACACAGAGTTCTGGCCTAACCTACTGTGTGGCCTAACCAGAGTTTTATAGAGCTGCATCATACCTCGCGACCCTTAAACTCTATTCTTCGACTTAGGAATGATAGGTCCATAAGCATTCTTATCTACCCTTTCTACCTGTGAGGCAACCTTCATGGATCTGTGGACATGTACCCATAGATCCCTCTGCTGTCCCGCATTACCAAGTTTTCTGACATTTACCTCGTACTCTGCCTTGTAGGTTGTCCTTCCAATGTGTACCACTTCAGACTTCTCCGGGTTGAACTCCATCTGCCATTTCTCAGTCAATTTCTGCATCCGACTAATGTCTCTCTGGAATCTGCTACAAGCAAAACACTATATATCAGTATCTACGTATTATAGTGATATAAAACTAGATAAATCAAACAGATTAGCAGAGTTTATGCGTATATGTCTGTAAATTTAAAACCCCAATCTTCTTCCCGCTTAGGTGGTAAATGCTACAGTCTTACGATGGTATAGGAATGGCGTCAGTTCGTGATAGTAAAATATATAGAATTGTGGAGAGAGAGCGAGAGGTGATTTGTTTTCCAAGTAGTTCGATGCCGTCGAACTTTCTGTTGTCCTCCGAAGTCCTGTTAAAGCTACGGACTGCGACTACACAAAAGGTTACCGTCTTCACGCGGTGAAGCTGTCAACCCAGGCAAGGGTTAAACACATCGATACCATTCCACCGGTCACCCCATTTCCACACTGCGAGCAAAACCCACCCTTTCGTGGGCAGTGAAAGCTCATCCAGTGTCTATTTCTTCTGTATTTCTGTCCGTGTCCTCCGTGTGTCTGTGTGTCTGTCTGAAAATCCAGCTGACCGTGTATATATCCCAAACATGCTGAACGCCAACTGCCTATTATATAGCTCCGCCCTTCCGTAACCATGGCGACTCACGAGCTGTTCGGTGCTCTCTCTCTCTCTCTCTCTCTCTCTCTCTCTCTCTCTCTCTCTCTCTCTCTCTCTCTCTCTCTCTCTCTCTCTCTCTCTCTCTCTCTCTCTCTCCTCTCTCTCTCTCTCTCTCTCTCTCTCTCTCACTCTCTCTCTCTGAATCGGTGTACACCCACTCCCTCTTTTCAAAGGCACAGTCCATATTGAATACACCTTAGGATCTCGTCACAGTTTTTACAGATAACGAGGGTGTCAGCACACTTCTCCACCAATGCGGAAATGTAGTTTACTTGTAGTACCAAACAGGCATTTTTGTCTGTAACAAAAGGAAACCCGTCTTGTGTCGGAGTGTTTTGCTAAAAAATTTCGTGCAACATTATACTGAGTGATCCTGAGTACCTGACTGCAGACAGCAGTCCCTACACTGTATTCCATCTGCCACTTCATTGTCTGCTCTTTAAACCTGTCTGAATCCTTCTGCAGAAACCCACTTTGCTCTAAGCTGCCTATCCGGCACCTACCTTCGTAGCAACTACAAAGTCGGTCATCAAGCTACCAACTCTGTCATCCAAACCGTTGACTCTAACATGAACAGAAGCAATCTCATTATCGACTCCTGAGGAACGCCATTGGTAACCGGTAGCAAACAGAATAAGCTCGCATTGTTCTAACTCTTTGTCTCATGCCTGTAAACGAATCTTCGATCCGTGTCAGTATCTTTCCTGTAATACCATGAGCTGTGATCTTGTTTGGCAGCCTCATGTGCAGCAGGTCGTTAAGAACCATCTCAAAATCCAAGAGAAAAACATCCACTGCCTCTCCTTTGTCTATTCTGCTTGTTATTTTGTCAAAGAATTCCAAGAGATTTGTCATGCAATATACACCCTGAAGAAAACCGTGCTTAATTTGGCCCACTTTACCATGCGCCAATTACCCTGAAAAATCATCCTTAATGGAATCCAACCACTGACTAACTGTTCTATAATTTCCTTTCTTCCGCCTCCCTTCCTTCTTAAAGAGTGGGGTGACATTTGCAACTTCCCAGTTCGCCAGAAACACTTCAAAATCGAGACACTCTTGAAAGATCATTACTCCTTCTTTAAGAGAAACATGAGAGGGAACGTCTTCACTCAGAGGCGGTGAGAATGTGGAATGCGCCGCCAGTGGCAGGGTCGATTTTCAATATTTCAGAGACGTTCGGATGAGTATATGGATGGAAGGGAATGGATGACTATGGTCCCGTTAGAGGTTACTGGAACTAGGTAGATTAATGGCTTGGCACAGACTAGAATGGCTGAATGGCATTTTCCTGTGTTGTAATGTTCCGTGACTCTAATGACTTCACAAACTCTTCAGCTACCTCTTTCTGAACCCTGGGGTGTACATCATCTGGTCCAGGAGTCTTATCTACCTTCAGGCGTTCCAGCTTCCAAAGCACATTTTCTCATTAGTAATGGCATCTATACTCACTTCTGTCCACAATACTGTTGAATTATTGTCTTTTTTTAAAAGAAGATGATAAGTCAGAGTAAGAAGTGTAGTGGGCAGTGGAGGAAGAATAACAAGGAGGTTCTTCATCGGTGAAACTAGAAGAAGGGGACGGGTGTTAATTTAAAAAAAATCCTCTTCAGGTGTTTTTTCTTAACGAAACCAGAATTGAGCATTGCATACCGGCATGTGTAAAACTAATACAAAATACACACCACTAAACTTAAATGAGAGCATAATTCAGAAACATGAAGAAATGGTCACTGTGGAAGATCAAGTGAACCACTCATGTCCGTCCACAGAAGACATCCCAGCGATCTGAGCACACAATTTCCTAGCAAACTGAGAAATGAGTGTGCTTCGCCACCGCTGTACCTCAAGTTATACTGGCTCGAGCTAAGAAACAAGTAAAACATAATAATTATTATTATAGGTTAACAAACCCTTTATAGACAGTCGATCGTCCCTTCATCATCAAAGGTAGAAGAATTAATTAAATAGTAGACCTGTATTCTAAAGATATAAGCATGTACTTTAGACAGAGCAAAATTACGAAAGTTGCAATAGAGCTGGTAGTGTGTGAACCAGATCAGCCAAATACAATACAACTGAGAGATGGATATTTAAACATAAGACCAAAAGATATGGGAGCAGAGTTGGGTTATCGAGTCTTCTCCGCCATTTCATCATGGCTGATCCAATTTTCCTCTCAGACCCAATCGCCGGCTTTCTCCCTGTATCCCTTCATGTCCTGTCTGGTCAAGAATCTATCAGTCTCTGTCTTAAATAAGCAAAAAGTCTTGGACTCTACATCTGCCTGTGGCAACGAATTCCACAGATTCACCACACTCTGGCTAATCTCATCAACGTTGGAAATGGACGACCCTATATTCAGAAAATGTCTCCTCTGGTCCTAGACTCTCCCACCATAAGACACATTCGGACATCATCCAGCCGATCGGGGACATTCGATAGATTTAAATTGTATCACCCATCATATTCTCTTCATATTACAAGATATTCAGTTTGGAATCATTTCCATAGACCTGGGTTAAACTCGCTCAAGTGTTAGCCCATCCTTTCTATGATCAGCTGCCCAAAACAGCTTACACTCTCGAAATGAGCTGTTGTGGTTTTTCAGTTCACGGCTGGGATGTACAGACCACGTGAGTGCCTCGGTGATGTGGATGGCAGGAACTTAAAACTGTTCACCGTCTCAACCCCAGATCCATTGATGTCAATAGGGGTTAGCACGTCTCTATTCCTCCTGTAATCCACAACCAGCTCCTTTGATTTGCGACATTGAGGGAGTAGCTTCTTTTACTTGACGTCACTGTGTCAGAGAGATAACTTTTTCGCTGTAGGGCACTTCGTTATTTTTTTGAGATTAGTCCAATCAATGTAGTATCGTCGGCAAATGTAATTAACAGATTGGAGCTGTGGATTGCGATACAGTAATGGGTATACTGGGAGTAAGGGTGGGGACAGTACATGGCACTGAGGGCTCCTGTGATGAAAGTCAGAGGGGTGGAGGTGAGGGAGCCCACTCTTACAACCTGCTGGCGATCTGAGAGACAGGGTCAAGGACGAGATCTCTGAGCTTCCTGTCAAGCCTGGGGGCAATTATAGTGTTGAATACTGAACTGTAATCCAATAATAGCATTTTCACATAAGCATCCTTCTTCTCCAGATGTGTAAGGCGTCGGTGGTGTGGTAGGCATATCATAGGTGGTCCAGCGCCCTCCTTTCGTAAAAGGGTTACATACACTACTGACACAGTCCCGCGTCAGTCACCAAGTAATCTCCACGCCCCGCTGTGTCCCCACAACCTCGTGTCATTCCGCATACCCATCCCATTGTCCCACTCTCTGTCCACTGCCCCGTGTCAGGGTCCAAATTAATCACAGCACCCGCTCCCGTCCCACAGCCCTGTGTCAGTTCCCAAAGTAATTAACCTTGTAAGTGGAATTATGATGATATTAGGCTGAAACATCAAAGTATCAGTCGGGGACGGAGATGTCCTGGAAAATGCATTACGGAAATGTCAGTGCGTTTTAGGCTGTACATACACGGGGTTCTGGAGAGGTTTGCCCCATTCAGACAGGGAAAGGACGGTAGGGTGAAGGAACCATGGTTGACCAGAGATGTGAAACATCTGGTCAAGAGGAAGAAACAAGCTTTAGGAAGCTGAGCTCAGGATTTGAAAGAAAGGATCAGTCATGACTGTAGATTTACAAAGTAGCCGGGGACAAACCGAGGAATGGAATTATGATAACTAGAAACATCTACAAAAAGTCTGCAGTAAATTTAAGGAACCCCAAGCCATTCTTGATGTATGTGAAGAAAAGGATAACTAGAGTGAGTGTAGGACCTGTTGGGAATAGAAGATGAAACAAGCCCCTGACGTCGAGGGAAGAAAGGCAGGTCCTGAATGAAGTCTTCAGTACAGTATTCACCAGTCACAGGGACGTTTGTGAGGAGAGCGTTAAACGGGTGATGTGCGACAACATATCGAAGTTAAGAGAGAGGATGTGCTGGAACTTTTGAACAAAAAAACATTAGGATAGGTAAGTCCTCTTGTGTGGTCAGGGAAATCCCTGGGAGACTGCTGGAAGCGGTGAGTCCTACTTCAGTGACGGGCAAATTATTGGAGAACATTCTTAGACACAGGAGTTAGGATAATTTGGAGAAGCATTACCTGATTTGGGAGAATCGGTATGGCTTTGTGAGGGGCAGATCATCTCTCACGGGCCTGGTTCAATTCTGTGAGGATGAGGCGGTCATCCTTCTGTTAAACATTGTAGGACCTTTCAGAACGTTAGAAGACTTGGTATCCTGGTAAAGGTGGCTTGTGGATTCAGGACTGACGCCTAAGAAAACAGGGAATAGTTGTGGATGGAGCGTTTACCCTTTGGATGCTGGTGCCTGTGGTGCCCTGCAGAAATTTGTTCTGAGACGCCCGGATTTCTGTGCTTTAAAAATGATGTGAATAAGGAAGTGGAACGGTGAGTTATTGTATTTTCAATTATGTGGAAGTTGGAAGAATTATGGATAGTATAGAAGATCGTCAGAATTTACAACAGGACAGTGACAGGACGCAGAGCAGTGCTGAGAAGTTACAGATGCTGCTCAACCCAGAAAAGTACGAAGTGATTCACTTTGGAAGGATGAATTTGAAGTCAGAGAGGTGATACTTTCTCGAGTCAACCGAGGGCCTCACGTTAGTACGAGTTCCACAATGGAAATAGAGTGATGAGACTTTCTCCAATAAGCCGTGGGCCGCTTATCGGTACGAGTATCACAATCAGCATGGAGCGGTGCACTGCAGGAGCAGAAGGAAGTGTGATTGACAGGTGAGCTTGAACACATCCGCTGTTCTGCACATGCTCATAGTGATTGTCGAAAGGCAATATACCTGACAGTAAATCAGGAGAAAAAAAATACAACTTCGTGGCAAATAATAGAACAGCTTTGGAACCTGCGGAGGATTCACAGATTTCACTTGCTACTTTTGTTCAAAGAGAGAATGGATGGAGAAATAGTGGTAAAATTGTGGCAGGTTTGAGAATATGTTTAAAGTTAAATAGACTGCATCGCAGGTCACGGGTGTGTGGTGGTCAAGTCATTCACTGGCAGAGACCAGGTTCCTGCCAAACGGCCCATGTGTGCACTGGAAAACATTGTTCTTCAAACTGTCCACAGCCCTCGCTAATTTCCCGAAAACACGTTCCCTTTTTGATCACAGATCTCTGGAATATCGCTGTGGATCTTTTAAATTGTGTCGTGGAATACATGTACAGTATATTTTATTGTAACACGTGTCAGCTCTCACTGTGATTTCCAACACTCAAACCGCCCGGAATGACTGGAACGAACGAAAGAAAAGAATGAACGAATATTCCCCTTTAATAAAGAAGTGTTTTCCACTTCACCCGCCAGAACAAACTCCTTCCCTCAATTTTGGAAGCAAATGTGCTCCGTTGAATGCTACAAAATAAATCGACTTCATTATGAACGCCTCCATAAACACTGATACAAAAATGTCCTGTTTAAATAGCTGAGGTCAGTTGTCATGGAATTTAAATTGGCAAATTCACATTATACTTTGTTTTAAAGTAAGTAGATTGCAATGTCCCTTGAGGAGTCAAATTCATGACACGGTGACAGAGTGAGTAAAAATAGTTTAACGTAAGTGTTTTTGCAGTTGGTTGTCACTAATGTCCCTGACGTAATACCCACGCTAATTGCTCTCAGTGTAATTGCTCTCTCCTCAATAAAGGTCTGCTAAACAGATCAGCAGTCCATCTGAGCAGCTGAAACGTTCCGTACAACTGAACGCTGCTTCTGACGGAATATGGGATACCCGGCGATTTACTACATCGCGGCCATTTTCTATCCCACACTTGTAGTGGTTGGTGTCCCCGGTAAGATGCCGGAGCTGGTTACTTTATGTATGGTACCGTCGTTACTCTGCTGCGGTATCCGCACTGTTACTAAGCACAGATGCTACCGTCGGCTGAAACGTGTTTCCGGAATGGAGGATTCAGGCACCAAATGGTTTTATTTCCATTTTACATATTTCGATCGTAGTGCTTTTTTTTGTAAACTAAGTTCGTGTCGATATTGTCGTTGTTTCATAACTTTACCTGGCTAGATTTTCTGATGTGATGCCGGTCACTGCTTTTCTAGGCCCGAGTCTCTATCAGTGCAGACACTTCGAACTTATAACAACGTGACAGCTTATTTAAATGACGGTCCAGTCTATTTTCGACACATAGGTCTGTTCTTCTGTAAGTCAGTAATGATAACTCGTGCTTTATATCTCCTTCATGCCACTTTGACACCGCTACAAATAATCCCGTCAGCTCTTTCGTCTCTAATAAAGGAAATGATGTCCTTTACAGTGGCGATCGACTGTTCTACCGTACGTCTGTCGTGAAACTCGGATACCTCGATCTAAACTGTGGGAATGTCGCCAATCCACAGACACTCGCATCCGTCATTGTCCTCCAGCGGGGTGCAGCGACGGAGACGGCACACACTGGATTCCCGCTTTCCACTTCCAAACAGACCAAACCCTCCAAAGCATCGGTAGCACGGAGGCATTCAGAGAGTTGCTGTTGACCATATTTTTATTTTGCTTTCCAAGTTCTTGCAGTTAATTTAACGGCGATTGTGATCCTCTCTCGGGGAAAATGCGGACTCTCCAAATGCATCATCCGTTACCTGGTTGGAATGGCGACAGCGGATCTGATGGTGGTTATCGTTGTTGCTTTAGTGGAACAGACCAACAATATCTTCATTTATTCCAGATCCCTGCTCATCACTCCTGTATGCGCTCTGACACTTGTATTTCGGACTGTAACGACAGACTGTTCTGTTTGGTTCACGGTCAGTTTTACTTTCGATCGCTTCATCGCAATCTGTTGCCGATAGCTGCGGGAGCGATACTGCACCGAGAGAACAGCAACGGTGGTTATGGTGACCGTGGTTATTGTGAGCTGCGGGAGATGTGTCCCGTTTTATTTTGCCATTGAACCTTACGTCATCATTGACAACACGCCGTGGCGGTGCACCACCACATATGAATACGCCACTTCACCCGTGTGGAGAGGATACGAATTACAGGCCATTATTTTAACACCATCGTTACCAATCGGCTTAATCCTGGTTTTTAACGGGTTAACTGTAAGGCATATCGTTGTGGCAAATAGAGTCCGCAGAAGGCTTCGGCACAGCGGCGACAATCAGAAAGATGCCGAGGTGGAAAAACGCAGAAAATCGATTATTTTGTTGTTTTCTATATCAGCTAATTTTATATTATTTTGGATGCCCATTGCAGCCTATTCTCTGAAATGGCAAGTGCAAAACTATTTTTACCAAAACAGATATTTGAGTTCACCGGTATACATCTTACAGCAATTTGGGTTCATGTTGCAAATGCTCAGCGTGTGCACCAATACTTGTATCTATACACTGACACAGAGGAAATTCCGAGAAGAGCTGAGGAATGGATTGAAGTATGTGTTTACATTAAATGGCCATCTGTGTATATAACGCCCGCGTCTAAAAGCAGTTCAGCGGAATTTTCAAATAAAGCCATTTTACAATGAACAGGTTTGGCAAATATGTCATAGATTCAAACAATCACATGCCTGATCAAGCAACACACACAAAATCCTGGTGGAACGCAGCAGGCCAGGCAGCATCTATAGGAAGAAGTACAGTCGAGGTTTCGGACCGAGACCCTTCGGCAGGACCAACTGAAAGAAGAGTGAGTAGAGATTTGATGTGGGAGGGGGAGAGGGAGATCCGAAATGATAAGAGAGAACAGGAGGGGAAGGTATGAAGCTAAGAGCTGGAAAGCTGATTGGCAAAAGGGATACAGAGATGGAGATGGGGGAGGATCATGGGAAGGGAGGCCTAGGGAGAAAGAAAGGGGGAGTGGGCAGCATCTGCAGATTTTTTCGTATATGCCTGATTATCTGCAAATTGCAGAATTGGCGGAAGATTGCTGACTGCATACAGTTCAGGTAGGTAGCATTACAAACTTTCAATGCTGTTGGCGTGACTGTTACACTGGTTGAAGTATGTTCCGAACTATCACAGACACTAGACTGTCACAATGGAAAGGATGGCTCCAGGAATTTCCGGGTTTTAGATGTTTCAAAATGGATAGGGTCGGGTAACAGAGTGTAAAGGGAGTGCAATGGGAAACCAGGGATAGATTCGCAGCTGCAGAAAGGGAGGACAACGTGGAGGGTTCCTTTGTTGTTAGACTGTGAGACAAACACCGAAACATGCAGGGCGCGATCTCCCCATTTGGAATATTCTGTATAGCCGCCGATTGTAAGGCAGAGGGAGATTTATATAGCGAGCCGTTTGAGAAGCGTCGGTCATTTCTTCGGCAGTTGAAAGGGGTACGACTGCGCAAGCGCGTGAAAGTCGGCCTGTGAGGCAGCGGGAGATTTAAAAAGCGAGCAGATTAACTGAATGGGCGAGGGAGTAACGGGAGACAGAGTAGGAATGTTTTGGCTTGAGAGGCTTCGGCGATTGGAGGCTGAGGACGAACATGCTCCTATTGAGGTAAGGTTGGGTAACTTTCTTTAACTAACTTAATTACCTTAGGAGTAGGTAATGGAGGCAACATTTAGTGCAGTTGAGTGCTCCATTTCCAGACTGTGGTAAGTCAGGGTGAGCACAATTGTCTTCGGATGAACTTCGGATCATTCGGGAAGCAGAAGAAGAAATAAACAGGAGTTACAGGGACATAGTCACCCCTAATAGTCAGGAGGCAGGTAGCTGGGTGACTGTCAGGAGAGGGAAGGGGAATAGATAGAATGAGCAGAACACTCCTGTGGCCGTCCCCATCAACATTTACCCCATCAACATATACCATCAACGTATACCGTTTTGGATACTGTTAGTGGGGATGACCTACCGGGGACAAATTACAGTGGTCGCGTCTCTGGCACCGAGACTGGACCCTCAGCTCAGAAGGGAAGTAGGGAAAAGAGGAGAGCAGTAGTGATTGGGGATTCCATAGTTAGTGGGACAGTAAAGAGGTTCTGTTGAGGAGATCGAGAATCCCGGCTGACCTGTTGCCTCCCTGCTGCGAGCGTCCGCGATGTCTCGGATCGAGTTCTCAGTATTCTCAAGAGGGAGGGTGAGCAGCCGGACGTCATGGTCCATGTCCGGACCAACGACGTCGGTAGGAAGAGTGAGGAGGTCCTGAAAGGTGAGTTGGGAATTTCGACGCGACGTTAAAGGACAGGACCTCCAGGGCAGCAATCTCAGGTTTTCTACCAGTGCCACCTGCTGGCCGGTTTAGAAATAGTAAAATAGCGCAGAGCAGCACGTGGCTGAGACATGGTGGAGCGATCTTCCAGTAGAAGTGGTAGAGACAGGCTTTTTCCATTGAGAGTTGGGGAAATTCAAACAAGAGGACATGAGTTGAGAATTAAGGGGCAAAAGTCTAAGGGTAACACGAGGGGAAATTTCTTTACTCAGAGTGTGGTAGCTGTGTGGAACGAGCTTCCAGCAGAACTGGCAGAGGCAGGTTCGGTATTGTCATTTAAAGTAAAATTGGATAGGTATATGTACAGGAAAGGAATGGAGGGTTATGGTCTGAGTGCGGACCAGTGGGACTAGTTGAGTGTAAGCGTCAGCACGGACTAGAAAGGCCGAGATGGCCTGTTCCGGGCTGTAATTGTTATACGGTTATATGGTGCAAGAGGGAGGGCTTCACTTTTATAGTTAATTGGGAAGTTTTCCAGGGAAGGTGGGGCCTGTTCCGGCGGGACGGTTTATATCTGAACTGGAGGGGGACAAATATTCTTGCAGGTAGGTTTGCTAGAGAAGCTCCAGTAGATTAAAACTAGATAAAAGGGGGGAGGGGGACCAGAGTGTAAGAACAGATGTAGGGGAGAAGGAAGAAAATGAAGATAGTAAAGTTGCTTGCACCGTTAGTGATAAACAGAGAGTAAGAGGTTGAGAATTTCTTAAATGCATTTATCTTAATGCGAGGGGCATTATAAGAAAGGTGGATGAGGTTGAAGCATGGATTGATACCTGGAAATATGATATTGTAGCTGTTAGTGAAACATGGTTGCAGGAGGGGTGTGATTGGCAACTAAATATGACTGGATTTGGTTGCTTCAGGTGTGATAGAATTGGAGGGACAAGAGGGGGAGGTGTTGCATTGCATGTCAGATAAAACATTACAGTAGTGCTCTGGCAGGATAAATTAGAGGGCTCCTGTAGGGAGGCTATTTGGGTGGAATTGAAGAATGGGAGAGGTGTAGTAACACTTAGAGGGGAGTATTATAGACCACCTAATCGGGAACGAGAATTGGAGGGAGAAATTTGTAAGGAGATAGCAGATATCTGTAGTAAGCACAGGGTTGTGATTGTGGGAGATTTTAATTTACCACACATAGACAGGGAAATCCATACTATAAAATGGCTAGATGGTTTGGAGTTTGTAAAATGTGTGCAGGATAGTTTTTGGCAGCAATACATAAAGGTACAAACTAGAGAAGGGACAGTGTTGGATCTTCTGTGAGGGAATGATATAGGTCAGGTTAGGGAGCTATGTGTTGCGGAGCACTTCGCGTCCAGTGAACACAAAGACATTAGTTTAAATATAATTATGGAGAAGGATGGACTGGACGCAAGGTTGAGGTTTTTGATTGGAGGAAGGCTGACATCGAGGAGATGCGAAAGGATTTAGAAGGAGTGGATTGGTACTATTTGTTTTATGGGAAGGATATATTAGAGAAATGGACGTCATTTAAAGGTGAAATTTTGAGAGTACAAAATCTTTACGTTCCTGTGAGGCTGAAAGAAAAGGATAAAAGTTTGAGAGAGCCACGGCTTTCAGAGGATATTGGAAAAGTGATCGGAAAAAGAGAGAGATCTACAATAAATATAGGTAGCATTGAGTAAATAACGTGCTCGAGGAATATAAAGAATATAAAAAGAAACTTAAGGAAGACATTAGGAAAGTTAAAAGCAAATACGAGGTTGCCTTGGCAAGTAAGGTGTAAATAAATCCAAAGAATTTCAACTGTTATATTAATAGCAAAAGGATAGTGAGGGATAAAATTGGTCCCTTAGAGAATCAGAGTGGACAGCTATGTGTAGAGTGTTACGGATTCAAGCAACAATATATATATGAGTTAGGAAGGGGTTTTTATAATAAATAACACGTTTATTAAACACTGAAAACAAACCCCCCAAAAGTAAACAAATCACTAACGTAACCGGAAATCAGCCGTTGTGCGGCAGCTTAAACAGTTCCTAAAGCAAGTTCCTAACCAGTTCTTAAAGCGATGTTGCTTAAACAGTTCTTCAAAGTAGTATTGCAAAAGTTCAAAATGCTCACAGACCATTTAAGGGAGAGACTTTTTAAGACGATTTAAATTCTCTTTCACTTCGTGTCGCTTCGGTTCCCGAATCGAACTTTTCCCACGAAGAATTTTACGAAGATGGAAAAAATGAAACGGCTTAAAGTCACTGACCTTTCCTTTACAGAACTGTTCCCAATCCTTTCTGCTATTTCACAGGGATTAACACGAGAACAGACAACGAATCTTTCCGAATAAGAATCAAACAAGGTCGAACCTGTTGCACCGTCGAAGTCGATTCTCCTCGATCTTTTAACTCCCGAACTCCGATCTTCACTCTCCACTGATTCTCAACTAGCAGTGTTATAAAGAAACTGCTGGCAATGACATTTTAAACTTTATGCATTAGATAAAACTTCATCATTCAACTAAGCTGCGTCATAACATTAAATCGCGCAGTGGCATGAAGTCAACATGGCAAATCCAGCCATGAACTGCCCCTCCTCACAGGGCGGGGTCCTCCTTTTATACCCTGTAAAAAAAGAACCTGCCACATGACCTCTACTGGCGGGAAAATGACGTCACTCCACCATCACAAGACCATTACCTCAAGTCCAGTATGGCTTCAACACCAGTCACGTGACAAGGGTACCACTGTCACGTGTCACGGCTACGTATCACTTCCCTACAAAAATAAAAATTGTCTGTCAATAACAAAAATTTTAACAATTATTTACAAGAAAAACAAATGTGTAAATTTTATAACATACACAATATGCAATACAGTATCATCATATAACATCTTACAGTACATTAGGAGTGTTACAATTAAAAAAACACTCCATGAAAAAAATTACGTTGTACATTAAACATCGAGATAGACACTCACACTGGCATGTCCAAATTCACTCTTAGCTAAATTAATAGTTAAGTTAGCTTTTGAAAGCCTTTCAAACAATTTCTCCACCGCAATAATGTGTCCTTCCCAAGTATCATTTCCTGTCACTAAATCATCAATATAAGCATCAGTATCTTTCAATCCCTGAATCACAGAGTTAATCATCCTCTGGAAAGTACCTGGGGTATTCTTCATCCCAAATGGAAGAACATTATATTCATATAGCCCAGATGGAGTTACAAATGCAGAAACCCCCTACCTCTGTCCGTTAATGGAACACACCAATACGCTTTCAATAAATCAATCTTTGTAAGGAACTTTTCTTTTCCAACTTTATCTACACAATCATCTACTCTGGAAATTGGATATGCATCTGATTTCGTTACAGCATTCACCTTTCTATAGTCCGTACAAAACCTAATACTACCATCTGGTTTTGGCACCATAACACAGGGTGAACTCCAATTCGAGTTAGAATGTCTAATAATATTATTCTCTAACATATATTTAAATTCTTTCTCAGTAAGTTCACATTTTTCTATGTTCATCCTATATGGGTGCTGTTTAATAGGTTTGGGATCTCCAACATCTACATCATGTGAAGCTATAGTAGTCCTTCTCGGAACATCTGGAAACAAATCCTTATATTTAATTCCTTCATCTGCTGTTTCTACTCTCGCTGCAAATGTGCTAGTTTCTCATCAATATTTTCCAGAATGGTTGAATTTGGTAACCTAACAGAAACAATGTTGGATTTAGAATGAAATTCAGCTAAAATCATCTATCATGTTCCTAGTTAAATCAACCTCATTCCCACTTACCACAAAAGTCACAGTGTCAGATTGTCTCCAAAAATATGTTTTTACCATATTTATATGGCAAAGTTGTGTTGACCTTCTACGATCGGGAGTTTTTATCACGTAATCCACATCATTGATTTTAGACACAATTTCATAAGGACCATGAAATCTAGCTTGTAAAGAATTCGTTTGCACTGGGAAAAGGACCAACACCTTATCTCTAGGCTTAAAGATCCTCATCCTAGCTTCTTTATCATACCAAGTTTTCATTTTCTCCTGAGCCAACTTTAAATTTTCCTTGGCTAAGCTACAAGCTTTATGTAACCTGTCCTTAAATTTCAAAACATAGTCCAACAAATTAGTGTGTATTTCCTTACTAATCCAATGTTCTTTTAATAAAGATAAAGGTCCTCTAACTCTATGCCCAAATACAAGTTCAAATGGACTGAAACCTAAAGATTCTTGTACCGATTCCCTTACTGCAAATAAAATTAATTTTATACCCTCATCCCAATCACTTTTATTTCCCACACAATATGTCCTAATCGTATTCTTGAAGGTAGAATGAAACCTCTCCAAGGCACATTGCGACTCTGGATGGTATGCAGACGAAGTGATTTGCTTAACTCCCAATCTATAAACTATCTGTTGAAACAATCCAGACATAAAATTACTGCTTTGATCATTTTGTATTTCCTTAGGTAATCCAAACTAAGTAAAGAATTTTATAAGGGCCTTTGTCACAGTTTTAGCTGTTATATTCCTAAGTGGTACTGCCTCTGGAAACCTAGACGAAGTACACATAATAGTCAACAAGTACTGATAACCAGTTTTTGTCTTTGGTAATGGACCAACACAATCTATAATAACTTTAGAAAACGGTTCACCAAATGATGGAATAGGTTGTAATGGAGCCACTGGTGTAACTTGATTTGGTTTACCCACAAATTGACAAGTATGGCACGTTTTACAAAACATCGCCACATCTTTTCTTAGACCAGGCCAGTAAAAATGTTTTAAAATCGTGTCCACAGTTTTCCTTACCCCTTGATGTCCACCTAAGGGCACACTATGAGCTAAAGTCAAAATCTCATTTCGATAAATTTTAGGGACAACTACCTGGTAAACAATATTCCATTCATCACTTGCAGGAATTGAAGGTGGTCTCCACTTCCTCATCAACACTCCTTTTTCCAAGTAATACCCTACTGGCACCTTCTCAATTTCACTATCTGGTAGAGCTTGTTCTCATCATTTTATAATCTCAGTGTTTCTGTTCTGCTCTGCTATCACATCCTTCCAAGACAGAGATAAATCTTCATAGTCAGAATTACTGCAAGAATCTTGTTCAAACAATGAAGGTAAGAAAGTCTCTGACACATCCTCAAAACTCGGATCCTGAGTTGAACAGTCATGAGTAAGAACCTCATTCTGCGCATCAATCTTTTTAGCTATAGCTCTAGTCACAACACAGGAAGAATCTGTGTTAGAATTCATCTGTGGTTCCTCTGACTCCATTGTCAAATGCACTTCAGAAAAAACTTGTCCACCTGCCAAGTCATTACCTAACAATAAAGAAATATCCTTCACAGGTAAGCTAGGCTGTAATCCTACTTTAACAAATCCTGTAACTAACCCTGACTTTAAATTTACTTTATGCAAATGTACAGGCATAAAAGCACTCCCAAAACCTCGTATATAATTTGCCTTACCAGTATCAGACTCTTCATTAAACTTCAATACACTGTCTAACATCAGTGACTGAGAAGTTCCAGTATCCCTAAGGATTTGTATTGGCACCAGAGTAGACCCTTCTTTCAAGGATACAAACCCTTCAGTTATATAATGATCATATCCTTTTTTAACTTGGTCAGACTCTTCCAAAACCTCATTTGTGTTTATCGAACCCTGTAATTTTACAGGTGCTTCAGTATGTTGCACACAAGAATCTAGGACTGCTACCTTCTCTTCCTTTTGCAATCGGAAACAGTTAGCTATGACATGGCCAGGTTTCTTACAATAGTTACAAATAGGACCAATCTGTCTTTCCTTCACAGGTTTTCCTTCCACCTTACCTTTCTCATTAACTTCTGATTTAATTTCTGATTTACCTTGATTCTCTGTGTTGTTTTTCCTCTTAAAAATTTTGCCCTGAGGAAATTTTTTTTTATGAATTAAAACATACTCATCAGCTAATCTAGCAGAGTCCTGCAATGTATCAGTATCTCTCTCATTTAAGTAGGTCCTTACTTCAACAGGGATGCTTCTTTTAAATTCCTGCATTAAAATCAGCACTTTCAACGTATTAGAGTCCCCATTTACATTTTTAGAGGAAACCCATCTCTCTAAACCCACAGCTTTATCATAGGCTAATTCCACATAAGTTTTTTTTACACAGACTTCTTCAAACTTCTGAATCTTTCTCTATACGCTTCTGGGACCAATTCGTCTGTAATCAAAATCTGCTGTTTCACAATATCATAATCAAGTGCTTGCGCAGCTGTTAAAGCTGTATAAACTTGTTGTGCGTTGCCTTCAATTACACTCTGTAACAACACTGATCATTTATCTTTCAGCCACTCTGAAATATGAGCAATCGTTTCGAAATGTTGAAAAATTCTTTCCACTTCTGTTTCACTAAACAGAGGGATCAATTTAATTTCTTGACTAGCAACAAACGGTTTTATAGAATCAGAAGACTGATTCTCAGACCTTAATTTCGCCATCGCATATTCAAATTCCTTATTTTTATTATCAGCTTCCAACCTACAACGCTCCAATTCTGCTTTACTTTGTTCCAACCTCATTTGTTCGATTTGCAACTGCATCTCTAGATTCCTTGTTGGATACGACTCTAAAATCGATTCATCAAAATCCCCGAAATCCACATAGTGCGACGCGATGTTTCTCTGTATTTGAGCCTTTGATGTAGACTTCAAAATACATTTAAGTTGCAATCTACTAGCTATCTTAGGCACCTCAGTTTTTTTTTTGCCTTCGCTAACAACTCCGCGTCTGGCGAAGCCAGAAACTCATCAATATTCATTGTTGCCGAATACCACTCACAACCCAATCAAACAAAAGAATCGAGTATTTCCCTTTTCCAAAACACCGATTCAAAATTGAACAAGCATTTAAACTCAAAAATGTTTAATCTCGGATATAGCCCCCATATTTATGTTACGGATTGAGCAACAATAAATATATAAGTGAGGCAGGGTTTTTTTTTATAACAAATAAAACATTTATTAAACACTGAAATACAAACCCCCAAAAGTAAACAAACCATTAACGTAACCGGAAATCAGCTACTGTGCGGCAGCTTAAGCAGTTCTTAAAGGAATAAAGCGAAAACAGTTGTTAAAGCGATGTTTGCAAAAACAGTTCTTCAAAAGTAGTATTGCAAAAGTTCAAAATGCTTACAGTCCATTAAAGGAGAGACTTTTTAGACGATTTAAATTCTCATTCACGTCATGTTGTTGCGGTTTCCAGTCAAACTATATTTTTCCCGGAGAACTTACGAAGATGAAAATGAAACGGCTTAAAGGCACTGACCTTTCCTTGACAAAAGTGTACCCAAACCCTTTCTACTACCATTTGCAGGGGTTACCATAGGGATAGCCAATGAATTCCTTCCGAATGAAGATCAAATAAGGTCGAACCTGTTTCACCGTCGAAATCGACTTTCCTCGATCCTTTAGCGCCCGAACTCCGATCTTCACTCTCCACTGATATTTAACTGGCAGTATTATAAAGAAACTGCCGGCAATGACCTTTTAAACTTTAGGCATTAAATAAAACTCCACCTTTTAACCAAACTGTGTCATAACATTGGACCACGCAGATGGCATGGAGTCAACATGGCAAATCCAGCCACGAACTAACCATCCTCACAAGGAGGGGTCCTCATTCTATACCCTGTAAAAATAGAACCTGTCACATAACCTCTACTGGCGGGAAAATGACGTCAGTCCATCATCACACGACCATTACCTTAAGTCCAGTATAGCTTCAACACCACTCTCACGTGAGAAGTACTAAATAACCATGGGTACGTAACAAGTGCTAATGGTAAGACTCTTGGCAGTGTGGAGGATCAGAGGGATCTCGGGGTCCGAGTCCATAGGACTCTCAAAGCAGCTGCGCAGGTTAAGAATCTGTGGTTAAGAAAGTGTATACTGCATTGGGCTTCATCAATCGTGGAAATGAATTTAGGAGCCGAGAGGTAATGTTGCAGGTATATAGGACCCTGGTGAGACCCCACTTGGAGTACTGTGCTCATCTCTGGTCGCCTCACTACAAGAAGGATGTGGAAGCCATAGAAAGGGTGCAGAGGAGATTTACAAAGATTTTGCCTGGATTGGGGAGCACACCTTATGAAAATATGTTGAGTGAACTCGGCCTTTTCTCCTTTGGAGCGACGGAGGATGAGATAGATGTGTATAAGTTCATGAGAGGCATTGATCGTGTGGATAGTCAGAGTTTTCTTTACCCCAGGGCTGAAATGGTTGCCAGGAGAGGACACAGGTTTAAGGTGCTTGGAAGTAGGTACAGAGGAGATGTCAGGGGTAAGTGTTTTACTCAGAGATTGTTGAGTACATGGAATGGGTTCCCGTCAACAGTGGTGGCGGCGGATACGATAGGGTCTTTTAAGAGACTTCTGGATAGGTACATGGTGCTTTGAAAAATAGAGGGCTATGAGTAAGCCTAGTGATTTCTAAGGTAGGGACAAGTTCTGTACAACTTTGTGGGCCGAAGAGCCTGTATTGTGCTGTGGGTTTTCTATGTTGCTATAAATATACAAAGAGGAAGAAGGTGGCTAAAGTCAACGTAGGTCCCTTGGAAGACGAGAAAGGGAAATTTTACTGGCGGAGGCATTGAACGACTAATTTGTGTCGGTCTTCACGGTGGAGAACACGTCTGTGCCAAAGAGTGATGTTATGAACGATATGGCAGGTGAGGACCTCGATAAAATCACTGTCACTAAGGAGACAGTGATGAGAAAACTAGAAGGCCTGAAGGTAGCTAAATCTGCTGTTCCTGATGGGATGCATCCCAGGGTGCTGAGGGAATTGGCGGAGGATTTAGTAGTATAGTAGGTCTTCATAATCATTTACCAAATCTCTCTAGACTCTGGGCAGGTCCCGGAGGATTGGAACACAGCAAACCTCACGCCACTTTTTAAAAAAGTATGCAGGCAGAAGACGGACAACTGTAGGCCAGTTAGCTTAACATC
This sequence comes from Hemitrygon akajei, assembly GCF_048418815.1. NCBI lineage: Eukaryota > Metazoa > Chordata > Chondrichthyes > Myliobatiformes > Dasyatidae > Hemitrygon > Hemitrygon akajei. The sequence continues at coordinate 1,167,186 of NW_027331986.1, forward strand.
TGTTATCGGGAAAATGCTTGAAGTTGTCATTAAGGAAGAAAGAGAGAAACATTTCGAAAGGATAAGTTCCATCTGACAGACGCAGCTTGGATTCAGAATGGGCAGGTCCTGTTGGACAAACTTGCTGGCGTTCTTTGAGGACATAATGAGTGCAGAGGTTAGAGGGGAACAGGTGGATGTCGTATAATTGGACTTGCAGGAGGCGCTCCATAAGGTGCCGCACAAGAGACTGGTAAATAAGATACGGATGCATGTAGTCGGAGGAAGTGTATTGGCATGGATAGTGTTAACCAATAGAAGGCAGAGAGTTGGTATAAATGGGTGTTTCTCCGGTTGGCAGTCAGTGGTGAGTGGGGTGCCGCAGGGGTCGGTGCTGGGTCCACAGCTGTTTACCATTTACACTGATGGTTTCGAAGAGGGGACTGAGTGCAGAGTAGCAAAATTTGCTGATGTCGTTAAATTGAGTGGAAAAACAAATTGTACAGAGGATGAGGAGAGTCTGCAGAGGGATATAGATAGGTTAAATGAGTTGGCCAAGGTCTTGCAGATAGAATACAACGTTGGTCAAGTCGACTTCACTTTGGAAGGAATAATAGAAGAACAGATTATTATTTAAACAGTGAAAGATTGATGCGTGCTGTTGTGCAGAAGGACGTGGGAGTGCTTGTGCATGAATCGCAAAAAGTTGGCTTGCATGTACAACAGTTTATTAAGAAGGCAAACGGAATGTTGAATACTTCCATGCATCGACGTAGCACATTAAGAAAAAGGTACAGTATGTACAATCCTTTGTTACATCCCCGTGAAAGTGCAGACCAAAGAACTATTTACAACTATCTATTTTAACTTCATCAAAGTCCCTACATGAGAACCCTGTCACTATTAAACTGCCGGTTTAAGTATTTGTACTAATTCGAGTGTTATATGTACGGTGATTAAATTACTTTCCTTCATACTATTGCCAACTACTGATGGGTGTTGGTTTACCCTGGTGGTGTTGGGGGGGGGGGGGGAACTGCATCAATTTAATGCAGTTAAAAATTGCTGGTGGAACTCAGCAGGTCAGGCAACATCTGTGGAAATGAATAAACAGACGCGACCCTTCCACAGGGCTGGAAAGGAAGCTGATAAATACCAGAATATCGAAGTGGGGGAGAGGGAGGAGGACAAGCTGGAAGGTGGGAGGTGACGTGAGCTGGTTGTGGTAATGGACGAAATAAGTGGCTAGAAAACAAGGACCTGATAGGACAGGGGAAAGCATCATGGGAGAAACGGGAAAAGGGGCACCAGGGGGAAGTGATAGGCAGACGTTGAGAAGAGCAAGAGGCCAGTGTGGGGAAATGACGAAAAGAGAAAGCGGAGGGGGGAAATACCATAAGACAATTGGACAATATTGGAGGATACCTAGGCAGAATATAATGTATTATCCTCCCAACCTGACAGTTGTCTCATCTTGTCAGAAAAGAGTACCGTGGACTGAAATATCGGACACGAAATAGATCCAGAAATTGAAAAGGTGGCCACTGGAAAATTCCACTTCATGTGTTTGGAGCCGAGGTGCTCGACGAAGCGTTAATTAATTTGAGGATGAGTCTTGGCCAGATACGCGACTCTTTATTCATTTCAGTAGATGTTGCCTGACCTCTTGAGTTGTTGAATCTGGTTGGTGTTGCAAATAATTTAATTAACGCTTTACGTGAGTTCAGTATCTTCCTAAGTCTGCATGCTATTTTAGTTTAAAGCTATTCAATATATTACAGGAACTCACAAATATATATAATTGGAAGATCGATAACCAAAACAATTCCGAGAGTTAAAAAGAACAGCCTAAAACGGTGTAACATTGGTCTCTGATGACAAGTTCTATGGAGCCTCGGGATGGACATGATCAGCAATAACAATCATGAAACCGAGAGGCGAGCCTGAGAGTGTTTCACAACAACATTCACTGACTTACCCAATCGCCATTTCTTCATCTTTGAGATTTTGCAATTTGGTGTCGAGCTACCAATTGGGATTTTAATTGAATTACCTCATGTTTATTTTTACCCCGGCTGTTGGAAGACACGTCAGCCTTGTGTAGCATTGAATATTCAGTGTGCTGGAGCGAGTATAAATGAATGACCGTGGAGATTCATCAGCTCAGAGTTTTTTCAGCGAGATCGCAGGCAGCTGGAAGACAGGCTGAATCTTACACAGCATGCTTGAAACATTTTACCGTGTGAGAAAGATATTTTACATGACCATTGCCATTATGGGTGTTCCTGGTAAGAACATAAACTAAATAACGTTTGCAGTTTTGTGTGCGCGGCCTGTGGACTCGTTCAGTTACCGACATCGTTGTGACGACAGTGTTTCAGGGAGTGCGGTGCTGACATTGTGACAAAAAAATGTGTGTTCGTTCAGAAGTTCCCTTGCAGTTTAATCCGTGTTCTCGGCGGGAAATAGACCGGCATTTGAAATAGACAGAGAGTGGAAATTCAAATAACGGACTATGGGTGTTTAAGTAGACCCGTCTTTGCTTTCATACCATATTAACCATGAATTCAAGAGTGATTTAAGAGTCAACACAGCAGTGTCCTATAGCGCTCGGACAGGTTATGGTACATGCGATAATCTGCTCTGGAAAAATAAGCACCGCAGCATTTAGAATAATGGTGCAGCAATTTGGAACAAACCCTAAAAGAGGCAGATGTTCTGATTCCGAGGAAGTTGGATGGATTAAGCACTGACATGGACAACACAGGAAATGATCAGCAGGCCCGGCAGAATATTTGAAAACCCCGGACAAGAGTAGCGCAGATTTTAAAAGAAGCGAGACAGACATGACCCAGTGGGGTGGAGGTGATAAACGGCATGACTCCTCCTCGCTGGAAATAGATTTGATTTTAACTTTCAAATGACAGAAGCAGAGGGAGCAGGCTGAACCATATGGGACGAGTGTCAGAGGATAGGTGAAGATAAGTTGCAGAGGTATCCGGACATCGAAAGCTTGATGGCGGGAGATTTATACCGACATTTTCAAAGCGCCAACGGCCATCAGTTGATAATCTCTCCTTCGCAAACACTGCTCCTCTTCCAGTAACGAGTACCCTGCCCTCTCACCCATCACAAACGCGTTGGAGGCATCTGTGACTCCCGCTTTGCACATTTGAAACCTCCAGAAACGAGTCGTCTACGAAATTTGATTATCCTAAATTTCTAGCTCATCTCTGCCTGAGATCCACTGATTGGCGAGACAGTAACTCAATCATTCTTCTATCTGTTCCTCCAGTGAATTTAGTGGCGATTGTGATCCTGTCCCGGGGAAAGTGCGACCTCTCAACATGCACCACTCGCTACCTGCTGGCCATGGCGACGGCGGATCTACTAACCATCATCTTTGGAGTTATATTTTGGAGGATCAGTTATTACTACTTCCCCGGAACTTCCCTAGACTTCACCCCCGTGTGCAGTGCGATCTCTGCTCTGGGACAGACAGCTACTGACTGTTCAGTCTGGTTCACCGTCACTTTTACGTTTGACCGGTTTGTCGCCATCTGCTGTCAGAAGTGGAAAGCAAAGTATTGCACCGGGAAAACGGCGGCTGTGGTTCTGACAACATCCGGCGTTCTGCTCTGTTTCAAATATGTGCCCTACTTCTTCAGATATCGTCCTGTGAAAGTGATTGACAATCTACCCTGGGGCTGTATTCCAAAGCCGGGCACTTTTACGGAACCCGCGTGGGTGGGATATAGATGGTTCTCTAAAGTTTTAACGCCGTTACTCCCGTTCGTGTTAATACTACTGCTCAACGCTCTGACAGTCAGACACATTTTAGTGACTAGTCGCGTCCGTAAGGGGCTGAGGGGTCAGAGCAAGGGCGATAACCGCAGTGACCCGGAGATGGAGAGCAGGAGGAGGTCTGTGATCTTACTTCTAACCATCTCCGGAAGCTTCATTATTTTGTGGTCGGTAAACGTTGCCCAATTCCTTTATTACATCATTGCCGGATTGAGTCAAAATAATTACAACGATTCTGAATACATATTTCAACACTCCGGATACATGCTGATGATGTTAAGTTCCTGCACAAACACGTTTATTTATGGGGTAACTCAGTCCAAGTTCAGAGAGCAGTTCATCAGCGCAGCGAAATATCCGCTGGTCTCAATTATTCAACTAGTTAATAAACAAAATACCTAAGCACTTCTCAGAGGCGTTTTTCACCTTAACACTACAGAACTGCCAGTAATTGGATAATTGTGAGCGGGAAGATTAAAACTTTTAGAGCCCAAGAGAGACAGAGCACAGGAACCCTCATCCCGCGACATCCACAACCTACCAATTATTAAATTCATCCTGCTCTGCTTCGAGGAAAGAATGTATCTCACTTCCTGATTTCTAATGAATTCCCATCCGAACAAACTGCATGTTGAATCTCTTCTGCCCTCAATCCAATCCAATCGCATCGTTATTGTTATATTTCCTCTCCTAAAACTGGCTAAACTTCAAATATCGACAGAAGTAAGCACACTCATTTCTCAATTGCCCGGAACTTTCGGACTATTCTGGTGGTGTTTAGTATTGTGGCTTTCGGGAGGTCTACATAAATATTTCCGGGCGGGCCTAATTATTTAATGCCATTATGTAGTGACTTTAGGATGAAACCATTTCTAGATATTACTATCGGTACAATGTTTACCCTCTTCATGTACCATAAGCTTCCGATTTCCTCTTTCTAGTCAGCATATTTCTGATAGTTTCCCTTATTTATTTCTGTAAAATATATTGAGAATGGCTATATCTATTATGTAAGTTGTTCATGTATTGCCTTATCTCTAGTAATGGATCTGTCGTCATAGGGTCCTGACTACAAAACTGGATCAACTACACCAACTACCGATTATTAAACTGACCATACATTTTTTTATTTTTTTTTACTATATTCCCGCTCTTGTCACCACCGCATCCCTTTCCAAAATCAAAGAACGGCTCAGGATCTTAGGACATTCCAGGTCAAATCGGCAGAAATGCAACTGGTTCATTACTTTACCCTTCTGCATAATAAAAAAAATCAACAATCTGCGCAAACTGCTACTTGTCCGTCGCATTAAATAAATGTTGTAGAGAAATATTTAACTGTAAAGATCATCATAATGTTGCAAATTGCTGTGGAAAACCGCGATGCCTACTCTGCTTAAGGAAAATATTTCATCCCGCCTGCTGATTTATCATATATTTCATTATGAGCAGTCCGCATTTTGAGTCTCCTCTGCATAAACACCAGCACACTACAGCACAATTTTAATTTGTTCCCAGCTTAAAACTCATCGCTCAACTGATAGAACTTTCGGTCTATTCTGGCGGTATTTAGTTTTGTGGTTTTCTGGAGAATGGCATAATTAGTACGGGTAGACCGAATTGTAAAATGCTTTTGTGTAGTGTCACTAGGATGAAACTAGTTGTACATATGACAATACTGACAATAAGACAGTACATTGAGTACTGTTCACTTACAAGAATCTTTCAAATTATCATTTTTCTGGTGTTTTTCACTTATTGATTTTTGTGTATTGCTAGATTGTGAAATGGCCATACCTATGAAATAGGTTGTTTTTGTTTGTTGATCGTGTAATATTATATCCGGCCTGGTATCATGTATTCCCCTATCTCTGATGAAGAATCTTGTTCAATATGCATTTATAGTAACGCCTGGTATTTTTCAAGAGTTTGTAGTTTAAAGCAAGATTCTATGGAGCGACGCCAGCTACTTGATTGTGCCTTTGTAAGTAATCAGATTGATTTAAACTTTTGCAAGATCCTGTAATGTATCAGAGAGTTTCTGTTTTCTCTTGGCATTTTCTGCTTTCATCGTCTTGAATATGTTGGCATTTTATTGTGTAATTGATTTTTTTTGTGCTAACCACCAAGTCGTATTGGCAACATAGAAACAAAGAAAACGTACAGCACAACACAGGCCCTTCGGCCCACAAAGTTTTACCGAACATCCCCCTACCTTAGAAGTCACTAGGGTAATTTTTCAAAGTTCCATGTACTTATCCAAGAGTCTCTTAAAAGACCCTATCGTATCCGCCCCCAACACGTTTGCCGGCAGCCCAGTCCAAGCATTCACCACTCCCTGCGTAAAATACTGACATCTCTGTACCTACTCCCCAGCACTTTAAACCTGTGTTCTCTTATGGAAAACATTCCAGCCCTAGGAAAAAGCCTCTAATAATGCACACGATCAATGCCTCTCATCATCTTATACACCTCTAACAGGTCACCTCTCATCCTCCGTCGCTCCAAGGAGGAAAGGCCGAGTTTACTCAACCTGTTTTCATAAGGCATGCTCCCTAATCTAGGCAACATCTTTGTAAATATCCTCTGCACCCGTCTATGGCTTCCACATTCGTCCTGTAGTGAGGCGACCAGAAATGAGCACAGTACTCCAGGTGGGGTCTGACCAGGGTCCTATATAGCTACAACATTACCTCTCGGCTCCTAAATTTAATTCCACGATTGATGAAGACCAATACACCGTATGGCTTCTTAACCACAGAGTCAACCTGTGCAGCTGCTTTGAGTGTCCTATGGTCTCGGACCCCAAGATCCCTCTGATCCTCCACACTGCCAAGAGTCTTACCATTAATACTATATTCTGCCATCATATTTGACTTATTAACATGAACCACTTCACACATTTCTCTGCTCAGCTTTCATTTTAGTTGAATGGTGTGTACTTCTTGCCAGAATAACCCATGTTCACACCGAGTGTTGAATCCTGGTTTGGTTTGAGGAACATATATCCTTAGAAACTTTACTGTGAGTGAAACCGAGGGAATAGAGCTCCCCCGACATATTGTCTGAGTGTGCGCAGCCCCCTCACTATCTGCATACCTCCTCTCTCCATAGTGCGCTCACTTTCTCTGTCGCTCCCGTATTCCCCACCCCTCGCCATCTTCTCTCTCCTCAGCACACAGTTTTCTCTCAGTCTCACTCCTCCACCGTCTCTTATTCTCCTCACTCTACTCTCCTTCTTTCCTGTCTCACCCTAATACTCCCTCACCTTCCTCTCTATCTCTATAATTCCCCCCACCACTACTTCCTGTCACTCTCACTTCCTTTCTCCGAATTCTGTCTACGAATCCCTTCATTAACCGACACTGAATGTCTCCCCGTCTCTTTCAATGTACAATGCTGACATTTTGAGGGACGGAAGTGAGAGACTGCGGACAGAGACACTCGGGGCGAGGGGGATTGTGTGTGTGTGTGTGAGAGAGAGAGTCTGGGTGAGAGAGTCTGCTGGAGAGAGGCACTGATGGAGGGGAAGAACTGCGGGAGAGAGAGAGTGACGAGAGGGAGAGAGACGGGAGAGCTTGAAATATCGGCGAGAGAGGCTGGGGAACCAGAGGGAAAGAGAACGGGAGAAAACTGAAAGAGAGGGTAGGAAGGCGGATGGAGACTGGTGAGAGAGATACGGTACAGACACAGTGGGGAATATGAGAAAGATAGCGAAAATAATCATGTGGAAGAGAAAGACAGGGAGACAGAGATACTAGAGATCGAAAGAGACAGCAGAGAGGGCCGACAGAGAGAAGGACTCGACAGGGAGAGAGGAGGACAAAGAGACGGGATAGAGACTGGGTAGAGAGCGAGAGGGACAAAAAAACGTGGGATAGAAGAACGGGGGAAGGAAAGACCGGAAGAGAAGAGCCGGAGGCGAGGGAGAGGGACTGGGGAGGAGGATACACAGCAGTGAGGAGATGAGGAGAGAGACAGGAACAGATAGAGTAGTGGTGGAGAGCGGCTGGGGAAAGGGAGTTGAGCGAGACTGCCTGGGGTTAGAGCGAGACGGGGGAAAGAGACAGTGGACAGATGGATACTGGAGAGAAAGAGACGGGAGAGATGTACTCTGGAAGAGAGTAACTGGAAAACTGAGGGAAATAAGACTCCTGTATGGTAAGGAGAGGGAGACAGGAAGACTGACTAGTGTGGCAGAGAGCGAACGAGGTGACCAGTTACAGAAAGCGGCGGGCGGCACTGCGGAACAAAAGTCATGATCTCACTGTGTGGGGCAGCAGTCTGGATGAGCAGAGTGCCCAACTTCTGTGAGTTATTTTCACAAGAAATTATCTGACCACTGTTATTCTAAACCGATAAGTACAGTCCAAGATGTAAGTTACCTCTCGCAAAACCAAAAACAAACATTGCAGTAATTTTATCATTCAGTTCGCTGACATAGATGTTACGCAAAAATGGACCCAGGGCCGATCCGCGCGGCACCCGACTGCTCACTGGTGATGATCAGTCCATCTTCTACCTCTTACTGTCTTCTCCCGAGAAGCCGATGTCAAAGCCAGTTTAACACATCACCTCGAATGCCAAGCCTCTGAACCTTCTTAACTAACCTCCCATGTGAGACTCTGCCAAATACCTTGCTAAATTGTTCAAAATTATTCAGGAATATTTCAATTCAGTAAATCAACTGTCCTTTCTCCCAGAGCAGGAAGTTGTCACGATCCACTCATTTCAGTTAATTTCCTTTTCCCCGCGTTCCACTGGGCTCCTTGATTGGGGTACCTGATCCTCTTTCGAACCGGCAGCACAGAAACTCCGGCTTACATCTACTCGCTGCGGGTGCGTCTCCGGGTTTGGGTGGCAATGCTCGTTCCGGCCGCCAAGAATTTGGACCGTCTTCCGAGCCAGTGCGGCAATGCACGTTCCGGGACGCCGAGAATAGTGGACTGTAAGTTGCTTCGGTGCCCGGGTTGCTTTGAGAATACTGTTGCTCCCCTGGCCAGCTGAGTTGTCGGCCGTTTACCGCCACTCCGAGCCACGATACGAATTGTCTGTTGTTGTTTGTTCTTGTCCATTTGTGTCCAGCTGAGTATTGCAGGCCGTTTTGCCGCTACCTCCGAGCCAAGATACGAATGGACTGTAGTTGTTTGGTTTTGTCGTCCCGTGTCCGATCCGAGTCACTCCGTGTCCAAGTCCAGGCTCCGTGTCTACAACCATTCCTTGTGGGTAAGACAGTTCTGGATCCACAAAGCACAAAGCAATGTCCCCTTGGACCCATTGCCCTTCTTACTTTCTCAATTACCCTTGCATGGGGTACCTTATCAACTGCCTCACTGAAATCCATATACACTACATCTACCGCTCTACCTTCATCAATGTGTTTAGTCACATCCTCAAAAAAATCAGTCACGCTCGTCAGGCATGACTTGCCTTTGACAAAGCCATGCTGACTATTCCTAATCATATTATGCCTCTCCAGATGTTCATAAATCCTGCTTCTCAGGATCTTCTGCATCAACTTACCAAACACAGAATTATGACTCGCTGGTCTATAATTTCCTGGGCTATCTCAATTCCCTTTTTTGAACGAGGGAACAACATCCGCAACCCTCCAATCATACTTTTGTTTGTTATCCTACTTTATATTATTGTCTAGTCTGTCCTCATAGTTCATCTTTTCTATTTTTATAGCTGTTTTTAGTTGCCTATTGTAGGATTTTAAAAGCTTTCCAATCATCCATCTTCCTACTCAGCTTGCTGCCTTATTTGCCCTTTCCTTGGCTTTTATGCAGTTCTTAACTTCCAGTGTCAGCCATGGTTGCCTACGCCTGCCATTTGAGAATTTGCTCCTTTGTAGGGAATAATAATCCTGCGCCTTCTGAACTATTCTCAGAAGCCTCAGCCGTCTCTGCTCTGCCGTCATCCTGCCAGTATCCTCCTCCAATCCAGCTGGGCAAGCTCCCCTCTCATGCCTCAGTAATTCCCTTTGTTCCAGTACGATGCTGATACATGCGAGTTATGCTTCACCCTCTCCAACTGCAGTATGAATTCGATCATATTATGCCCACAGCCTCCTAAGGGTTCATTTACGTTAAGCTTCCTAGTAATATCTGAATTATTACTCAAGACCCAGTCTAAGATAGCCTTTCCCCGAGTGGGCTCAAGCACAAGCTGCTCTAAAGAGCCATCTCGTAGCCATTCAATAAATTCGCTCTTACCGATAGAGACACACCACAGCCTGTGCCTTCCTGTCTGTTCTTTCGAAAAAAAATGTTTATCCTTTGATATTTATCTTCCAACTACGGGCTTCTTTAAGCCACGAATGTCTCCCAACAGCTCTAATAAATATGCCCACGAGAATGTAGGCCCCCCTTGGGTTTGGTACAGGTCCCACCTGTGCAATTGTGAAATTACCATGTACAACAGCAGTATTTAATTGATTTTCTGGCCATTACAAGCTGCAATGATATACTGACACTCGAGTGTATTGTTGTGCAGCCTCTGCTGAGAACAAGCCCTCTTGAAGCGACATGTCCCAACGTAGCATTTCTGTGAGTCCTAATGAGCAAATACCAACCAGTAATTTACATTTATATACGTCAGGTATCGTTAGGTATTTTCTATGAATTGAATTGTCAGATTCTTTGACACTGTGATTAAGGAGAAATGGGAATTGGCAGGAACCTCTGTTCTCATTTCAACGTGTACAAAGGGAACGGGATATACCTTGCAGGCAGGTCTGCTGGAGTTGCTGGTGTCTGTTTAAACTCGGCTGATATGAGGGATGGAAGCTGCGTGTTAGGTCAAATGATGGAGTAGTTGATATAAGTGCAGACTCGACATTCAGAGAGACTGTGTAAGGATAAGCTGTGGACAGGGCGTCATGTAGTCAGTTGGATGCTTTGAAATGTGTTCGCGTCAATACAGTAAGTATGAAGAATAGCAGTAACTTAGTACAATGTTCAGTAGATAGATGATACATGTTTACACCGTCTTTTATGAGTGAAAGTCAGAAACAGTAAGGAAATAATCACACTGGGAGTGTTCTATTTCACCTCCCCACCCCAGTGTTCACCGGCACAAGGAGTAGCAGACACGGATTCAGTGTAGGTGAATGTCAGAAACAGGAAACGTGTAACACGCACAAAATGCTGGAGGAACTCAGCAGGTCATGCAGCAACTATTGAAAAAAAACAGTTGACATTTCAGACCGAATCCCTTCAACAGGATTAGTGTAATGGCAGGAAAGGTGTGATCGCCCTGGAAGTATTCTATAGCCTCCCCTCCCGCTAATGACATTGGGACAATGAGGAGATGATAAGCTGGTAGCTTCTGGAAAGGTGAAAATATAACTTGATTGTTATAGTTGATGATTTCAATTTCCCTAGTGTTGATTCCCACCTCTTTATTAAAAATGCTTCAGAAAACTGGGCAGAATGTTATGCGAGTCACGGAAGGATTCCTGACATACTATGTGGATGGGCCAGCTGGATGAGATGCCGTAGTGTGTCTAACACTAGGCAGTGAACTTGATTAGGCGCCAGGCCTCTAGGTGGGCTTCCTTTTTGGAGGTGGAGCGCAAACTAGGGAATGAGATTTATGGTGAGAGGGGAATATTTAAAAGGTATCTGAACCATCAGTTTTTCAAACCTGTACAATATGTGTCGTGAGTTGCCAGAGGAATAGCAGCATCATTCAAGAAGCAGTTTAGATTGGTGCATAGAGGCTCGGGGCCCGGAGCGATTTGGGACCATCACGGGAAATTGAGAGCATCGTGGTGGTCACAGTGGTCAGCATAGTCCCACTGGGCAGAAGGGACTGTATGCATGGTCTGCGACTCTATCATTGGATGCAACAGATATCAGTGGACAGGCATGAAGATATGGTGTGGACGTTGATGGTAATGGGAAATGTTTGCTCCCTACGGCGACTGCTGCTCCGATACAGAGGATGAAAATACTGTCATGTTTGCAAAGTAATCGTGCTATCTCTGACTCACCAATTAGAGACAATCTCACTCGATGTCTGCTTGTTGTGTGTAATTCAGAATGTCACCAGCAGGTGGGGCTTGCCTCCAGCTGGACCAAAGTGTAAGGAGGCGGAGCCCTGAGGGAGGATACAGGTAGGTGAGAAGAGGCAAAAAGTCAGTGACGGGAATAGAGCGAAATTTGTTTACCCGGAGGAGGAATTGATTTCATGCATTCATGTTGGAGGCTACCAAGGAATACAAGGTGGAATCGCAAACAAGAGAAAATCTGCAGATAACACACACAAAATGCTGGTGGAACACTGCAGGCCAGTCAGCATCTATAGGGAGAAGCACTGTCGACGTTTCGGGCTTAGATCCTTTGTCAGGACTGTGTCTGCTGTATTCCACCAGCATTTTGTGTGTGTTGTTTGAATTTCCAGCATCTGCAGATTTCCTCGTGTTTGCTCTTTAAAATCTGCAGATGCTGAACATCAGTAATATACATAAAATGCTGGAGGAACCCAGACAGGCCAGACGGCATCACGGAAAAGAGTAAACAGTCGGCGTTCTGAGACCTAGAGTCATGTTGAAGGAGCGTGTGTTATGTTGGAGTAATCATCAGATCAGTGAACAATGACCATTGGTTTAATGGCCGTCAATCACAGGAATGGCCGTGCTTTTCGGTGCCTATGACATGGACCTTGTTCCTAACTGCAACAGTCGCTGTGTCAGAGCTTCACAGCCTCTTTCTGTTCAGGGCCAGGAGAGGGAGGGGTGTACATCTGTGGCATTCTGCTCACCGCATTCCCCTTCCTGCCACCGTGAGTTACTATCATCACTCTCTCCTGCAAGACTCTTGTCATTCCCGCCACGCCAGCCATCTGGATTTCTTGTCTCTCTCCATTGTCGGCCACATTTCAACCACCCCTCCCTCTGCGATTCACAACCCCAAACCGGTTCCATTTTCTCAATCCTCTCCCTCCTGTGGGGATCTCTCTTCCCCATCACCGCCTCCTGTGGAATCCCTGTTGTCCATCCCTCTCCCGTGTGAATTATCCCCGTAACTCCTGTGGGTTATTTCCCACCCATATCTCACCCTCTGAGGGACTTTCTTGCGTCCATCCCCCTAGTCCCCGCTGACCCTCTCATGTCAGAAATAATTCCCTCCTTTGGGGAATCAGTTTACCAAGCACACTGGAGCTGGGGTGTGAGGGGCATTGACAAACTGACACTTCCGGAAGTTTTGATGCTTCGTGAGTTTTACTTTAGTTTATTATATAGATAAGGAAGAACAGGACCTACGGACCCAGCAATTTCTTGCCATTCTATTACACCAATATGACCAATTAACCTACGGAACCGTACACCTATGGGAAGTGGGAGGAAACTGGAGCACCCGGAGAAAACACACACAGTTAAGGGCAAAATGAACAAACAGACAGTCTCGGGAATGGAACCCGGTCGTTGGTGCTTTGATAGCAGAATGCTCACTGCTACACTACAGTGCAGATCCTAAATTACCCATGGCAGAGAAACTCCTCCGGACCCAGGGTTTGAATCGCTTTGTTTCTCTTTTTATTCTGTTTGTTTAGACTTGGCTGGAATGACGTGGATGCTTCAGATGGAACCCGAGTCTGGATTATTGAGGAACCCGGAGTGTAAAATACAGAAACTGCGGTAAGTACCAGATGTGGGAGATTGTGTTTACAGTCACTGTGTGTCTGACACTGAACATTAATCTGATCAGTAATTGTGTTACTGATAAACACTGGGGATTTGTACCGTCTCCTGTCTCTTTGTGTCTTCCACCCTCACCCTCTCTCATCTCCAGGCTGAGTGTGGTTAGTCTCACAGATTCCTGTGCCGAGGATCTCGTCTCCATTCTCAGTACAAACTGATCACTGACGGAACTGTACCTGGGTGGTAATAGACTGAGAGATTCAGGAGTGAAACTGGTGTCTGCGGCTCTGAGGAACCCGGAGTGTAAAATACAGAAACTGTGGTAAGTACCAGACTGTGGGAGATTGTGTTTACAGTCACTGGGTGTCTGACACTGAACATTAATGTGATCAGTAATTGTGTTACTGATAAACACTGGGGATTTGTACCGTCTCCTGTCTCTTTGTGTCTTCCACCCTCACCCTCTCTCATCTCCAGGCTGAGTGTGGTTAGTCTCACAGATTCCTGTGCCGAGGATCTCGTCTCCATTCTCAGTACAAACTGATCACTGACGGAACTGTACCTGGGTGGTAATAGACTGAGAGATTCAGGAGTGAAACTGGTGTCTGCGGCTCTGAGGAACCCGGAGTGTAAAATACAGAAACTGCGGTAAGTACCAGATGTGGGAGATTGTGTTTACAGTCACTGTGTGTCTGACACTGAACATTAATCTGATCAGTAATTGTGTTACTGATAAACACTGGGGATTTGTACCGTCTCCTGTCTCTTTGTGTCTTCCACCCTCACCCTCTCTCATCTCCAGGCTGAGTGTGGTTAGTCTCACAGATTCCTGTGCCGAGGATCTCGTCTCCATTCTCAGTACAAACTGATCACTGACGGAACTGTACCTGGGTGGTAATAGACTGAGAGATTCAGGAGTGAAACTGGTGTCTGCGGCTCTGAGGAACCCGGAGTGTAAAATACAGAAACTGCGGTAAGTACCAGATGTGGGAGATTGTGTTTACAGTCACTGTGTGTCTGACACTGAACATTAATCTGATCAGTAATTGTGTTACTGATAAACACTGGGGATTTGTACCGTCTCCTGTCTCTTTGTGTCTTCCACCCTCACCCTCTCTCATCTCCAGGCTGAGTGTGGTTAGTCTCACAGATTCCTGTGCCGAGGATCTCGTCTCCATTCTCAGTACAAACTGATCACTGACGGAACTGTACCTGGGTGGTAATAGACTGAGAGATTCAGGAGTGAAACTGGTGTCTGCGGCTCTGAGGAACCCGGAGTGTAAAATACAGAAACTGTGGTAAGTACCAGACTGTGGGAGATTGTGTTTACAGTCACTGGGTGTCTGACACTGAACATTAATGTGATCAGTAATTGTGTTACTGATAAACACTGGGGATTTGTACCGCTTTTTGAACAGCGACCAATCGGAATCCGAAGTGTGAGAAGACGTAGCTCACTCAGGTTCGCCGACTGAGTACGTAAAGCATCGGCTCGCGGCAGGGAAGCTGGGAATTGCACAGAAGAGTCGGTTTGCCGCTGAACAGGGAGGTGGAAATAGAGCCCTAGAAGGAATGCGTTTGCTCGAGCTGCAATGGGTGTTGGGGGTTAAACGAGAGCTTCGGGGGATGGGGATCAGAGTGCCAGATCAGATAATGGGGGGATTCTGGAGACATGTTGTTACGGCCTCAGGCAAAGTCAGGAATGAAACAGATGAGATTGGTGTGACTAATGTCCTGAGCTGCATATTTTTCTCGACGCATGACGTAGCAAAGGCAGATGAATTCAGTTTATGGATTAACACATGGAATTAAGATATTGCAGCTATTACTGATGCTTGGTTGCAGAAGGGGCTCGACCGGCAGCTCAATATTCCGGGGTTCCATCGTTTTAGGCCCGACAGAGGGGAGGGGATTATAGAGGGGAGGGGATTATAGAGGGGAGGGGATTATAGAGAGGAGGGGATTATAGAGGGGAGAGGATTATTGAGGGGGAGGGGATTATAGAGGGGAGGGGGTTATAGAGGGGAGGGGATTATAGAGGGGAGGGGGTTATAGAGGGGAGGGGATTATAGAGGGGGAGGGGATTATAGAGGGGAGGGGATTATAGAGGGGAGGGGGTTATAGAGGAGGAGGGGATTATAGAGGGGAGGGGGTTATAGAGGGGGAGGGGATTATAGAGGGGAGGGGGTTATAGAGGGGAGGGGATTATAGAGGGGGAGGGGATTATAGAGGGGAGAGGATTATAGAGGGGAGGGGGTTATAGAGGGGAGGGGATTATAGAGGGGAGGGGGTTATAGAGGGGGAGGGGATTATAGAGGGGAGGGGGTTATAGAGGGGGAGGGGATTATAGAGGGGAGGGGATTATAGAGGGGGAGGGGATTATAGAGGGGAGGGGGTTATAGAGGGGAGGGGATTATAGAGGGGAGGGGGTTATAGAGGGGAGGGGATTATAGAGGGGAGGGGGTTATAGAGGGGGAGGGGATTATAGAGGGGAGGGGATTATAGAGGGGAGGGGGTTATAGAGGGGAGGGGATTATAGAGGGGGAGGGGATTATAGAGGGGAGGGGGTTATAGAGGGGGAGGGGATTATAGAGGGGGAGGGGATTACAGAGGGGAGTGGATTATAGAGGGGAGGGGGTTATAGAGGGGAGGGGATTATAGGGAGGGGATTATAGAGGGGGAGGGGATTATAGAGGGGAGGGGGTTATAGAGGGGAGGGGATTATAGAGGGGAGGGGATTATAGAGGGGGAGGGGGTATAGAGGGGAGGGGGTTATAGAGGGGAGGGGGTTATAGAGGGGAGGGGATTATAGAGGGGGAGGGGATTATAGAGGGGAGGGGGTTATAGAGGGGAGGGGATTATGGGGAGGGGATTATAGAGGGGAGGGAGTTACAGAGGGGGGGTGATTATAGAGGGGAGGGGATTATAGAGGGGGGATTATAGAGGGGAGGGGATTACAGAGGGGAGGGGATTATAGAGGGGAGGGGATTACAGAGGGGAGGGGATTATAGAGGGGAGGGGATTATAGAGGGGGGGATTATAGAGGGGAGGGGATTACAGAGGGGAGGGGATTATAGAGGGGAGGGGATTATAGAGGGGGGATTATAGAGGGGGGATTATAGAGGGGAGGGGATTATAGAGGGGAGGGGATTAAAGAGGGGAGGGGATTACAGAGGGGAGGGCTTATAGAGTGGAGGTGATTATAGAGGGGAGGGGATTATAGAGGGGAGGGGATTACAGAGGGGAGGGGATTATAGAGGGGAGGGGATTATAGAGGGGGGATTATAGAGGGGAGGGGATTATAGAGGGGAGGGGGTTATAGAGGGGAGGGGATTATAGAGGGGAGGGTATTATAGAGGGGAGGGGGTTACAGAGGGGAGGGGGTTATAGAGGGGATGGGATTACAGAGGGGAGGGGATTATAGGGAGGGGATTATAGAGGGGGGATTATAGAGGGGGGGATTATAGAGGGGGGATTATAGAGGGGGGATTATAGAGGGGAGGGGGTTATAGAGGGGGAGGGGATTATAGAGGGGAGGGGGTTATAGAGGGGAGGGGATTATAGAGGGGAGGGGGTTATAGAGGGGAGGGGATTATAGAGGGGAGGGGGTTATAGAGGGGGAGGGGATTATAGAGGGGAGGGGATTATAGAGGGGAGGGGGTTATAGAGGGGGAGGGGATTATAGAGGGGGAGGGGATTATAGAGGGGAGGGGGTTATAGAGGGGAGGGGATTATAGAGGGGAGGGGATTATAGAGGGGGAGGGGGTATAGAGGGGAGGGGGTTATAGAGGGGAGGGGGTTATAGAGGGGAGGGGATTATAGAGGGGGAGGGGATTATAGAGGGGAGGGGATTATAGAGGGGAGGGTGTTATAGAGGGGGAGGGGATTATAGAGGGGAGGGGGTTATAGAGGGGGAGGGGATTATAGAGGGGAGGGGATTATAGAGGGGAGGGGGTTATAGAGGGGGAGGGGATTATAGAGGGGAGGGGGTTATAGAGGGGGAGGGGATTATAGAGGGGAGGGGGTTATAGAGGGGAGGGGATTATAGAGGGGGAGGGGATTATAGAAGGGAGAGGATTATAGAGGGGAGGGGGTTATAGAGGGGAGGGGATTATAGAGGGGAGGGGGTTATAGAGGGGGAGGGGATTATAGAGGGGAGGGGGTTATAGAGGGGGAGGGGATTATGGAGGGGAGGGGATTATAGAGGTGGAGGGGATTATAGAGGGGAGGGGGTTATAGAGGGGAGGGGATTATAGAGGGGAGGGGGTTATAGAGGGGAGGGGATTATAGAGGGGAGGGGGTTATAGAGGGGGAGGGGATTATAGAGGGGAGGGGATTATAGAGGGGAGGGGGTTATAGAGGGGGAGGGGATTATAGAGGGGGAGGGGATTATAGAGGGGAGGGGGTTATAGAGGGGAGGGGATTATAGAGGGGAGGGGATTATAGAGGGGGAGGGGGTATAGAGGGGAGGGGGTTATAGAGGGGAGGGGGTTATAGAGGGGAGGGGATTATAGAGGGGGAGGGGATTATAGAGGGGAGGGGGTTATAGAGGGGAGGGGATTATGGGGAGGGGATTATAGAGGGGAGGGAGTTACAGAGGGGGGGGTGATTATAGAGGGGAGGGGATTATAGAGGGGGGATTATAGAGGGGAGGGGATTACAGAGGGGAGGGGATTATAGAGGGGAGGGGATTACAGAGGGGAGGGGATTATAGAGGGGAGGGGATTATAGAGGGGAGGGGATTATAGAGGGGGGATTATAGAGGGGAGGGGATTATAGAGGGGGTATTATAGAGGGGAGGGTATTACAGAGGGGAGGGGATTATAGAGGGGAGGGGATTATAGAGGGGGGATTATAGAGGGGAGAGGATTATAGAGGGGAGGGGATTATAGAGGGGAGGGGATTACAGAGGGGAGGGCTTATAGAGTGGAGGTGATTATAGAGGGGAGGGGATTATAGAGGGGAGGGGATTACAGAGGGGAGGGGATTATAGAGGGTAGGGGATTATAGAGGGGGATTATAGAGGGGAGGGGATTATAGAGGGGAGGGGGTTATAGAGGGGAGGGGATTATAGAGGGGAGGGTATTATAGAGGGGAGGGGGTTACAGAGGGGAGGGGGTTATAGAGGGGATGGGATTACAGAGGGGAGGGGATTATAGGGAGGGGATTATAGAGGGGGGATTATAGAGGGGGGATTATAGAGGGGGGATTATAGAGGGGAGGGGATTATAGAGGGGGGGATTATAGAGGGGGGGGGATTATAGAGGGGGGGGTTACTTGTCAGGGGAAATATCACGTCATTGCTCTAATCATTGTTTGATTCGGAAGATGCGGGTTGTTGTTTTGTGAGACTTGATGCTCAGGACCTGCCTGTACACATTCCTCGGGACCTGCCTGTACACATTCCTCAGAACCTGCCTGTACACATTCCTCGGGACCTGTCCGTGTACATTGCTCAGAACAAAGAACAACCTTTCTGCTGCAATCACAAGGAAATGATTCACCCAAAGTCACAAAATCACTTTAATATTGCATCTAACAATGTCTGTTACAGGGTACAGCGATAGAGATTTTAACATGACAAGTACATTTAACACATAAAGAAAAAATGTTTTCCCCCGATTCCTTTAAATTAATCAGTCTCTGGCATTCCCAACTGCGGGATTCCCTAATATAAAGAACATTACCTCGGGCATGGAACCTGCAACGTTCCCAGTTACAGTTGGCTCTAACCTTTAAAATGGTGTTGGTGTAAAGGTGACGATGACGGGAAGAATCGGAGTGAGCAGGTGATCAAGGGGATGGGAAGGGTCAGGGCGGGGGTGCAGAAGTTGTAGAGGGGGAAGCTGAAGGTGAGGGTGAATGATTGGAGGAGACAGAGGTGGGAAGAGATGGTAAAAGGCTGGGTCACGGGTAAAGTGGTGGATAGGATAGGAGAGAGAAAGGTGGGAAGAAGGGGGCAGATGGGAGAGACTGGAGGGAGATGGTGAGGTTGTGGTTGATAGAAGTAGAGGGGGAGTGCGAGCAGTTTCGGCACAGTGCGAGAGACGAGAATGGGGAGGGCTGCGAGGAGGGCAGGGTGAGAGAGAGGGGTGAGGAAGGAGGGGTGTGCATGATGGGGCAAGTGGGATGGGTGAGAGTGGGGTGCAGTGAGCAACCAGGGTGAATGACTGGGAGGCATAGGAGAGAAGAATGAGTGAGGGGGGCGGCAAGGAGAGAGGGGTGTGGGGAATATGCAGTGAGGAATCGGGGTGAATGACTGGGAGGCATAGGAGAGAAGAATGAGTGAGATGGGCGGCAAGGAGAGAGGGGTGTGGGGAATATGCAGTGAACAACCAGGGTGAATGACTGGGAGGCATAGGAGAGAAGAATGAGTGAGATGGGCGGCAAGGAGAGAGGGGTGTGGGGAATATGCAGTGAACAACCAGGGTGAATGACTGGGAGGCATAGGAGAGAAGAATGAGTGAGGGGGGGCGGCAAGGAGAGAGGGGTGTGGGGAATATGCAGTGAGGAATCGGGGTGAATGACTGGGAGGCATAGGAGAGAAGAATGAGTGAGATGGGCGGCAAGGAGAGAGGGGTGTGGGGAATATGCAGTGAACAACCAGGGTGAATGACTGGGAGGCATAGGAGAGAAGAATGAGTGAGATGGGCGGCAAGGAGAGAGGGGTGTGGGGAATATGCAGTGAACAACCAGGGTGAATGACTGGGAGGCATAGGAGAGAAGAATGAGTGAGATGGGCGGCAAGGAGAGAGGGGTGTGGGGAATATGCAGTGAACAACCAGGGTGAATGACTGGGAGGCATAGGAAAGAAGAATGAGTGAGATGGGCGGCAAGGAGAGAGGGGTGTGGGGAATATGCAGTGAACAACCAGGGTGAATGACTGGGAGGCATAGGAGAGAAGAATGAGTGAGATGGGCTGCAAGGAGAGAGGGGTGTGGGGAATATGCAGTGAACAACCAGGGTGAATGACTGGGAGGCATAGGAGAGAAGTATGAGTGAGATGGGCTGCAAGGAGAGAGGGGTGTGGGGAATATGCAGTGAACAACCAGGGTGAATGACTGGGAGGCATAGGAGAGAAGAATGAGTGAGATGGGCGGCATGGAGAGAGGGGTGTGGGGAATATGCAGTGAACAACCAGGGTGAATGACTGGGAGGCATAGGAGAGAAGAATGAGTGAGGTGGGCGGCAAGGAGAGAGGGGTGTGGGGAATATGCAGTGAACAACCAGGGTGAATGACTGGGAGGCATAGGAGAGAAGAATGAGTGAGGTGGGCGGCAAGGAGAGAGGGGTGTGGGGAATATGCAGTGAACAACCAGGGTGAATGACTGGGAGACATAGGAGAGAAGAATGAGTGAGGTGGGCGGCAAGGAGAGACGGGTGTGGGGAATATGCAGTGAACAACCAGGGTGAATGACTGGGAGGCATAGGAGAGAAGAATGAGTGAGATGGGCGGCAAGGAGAGAGGGGTGTGGGGAATATGCAGTGAGGAATCGGGGTGACTGTTCGATGGTGAGGAAGGATGGGTGAGTGAGAATAACGTGAGTGAGAGAGGGCTGACGTTTGCGGTAGAAGGTGGGAAAGTGTGTGATGAGCATCAGGTAGTGCTGAGACAGGAGGGGTGAAAGTGATGGGTGCGATTTATGGAGACAGGAGAGGTATGGACAACAGGAGAGGTATGGAGACAGGAGAGGTATGGACAACAGGAGAGGTATGGAGACAGGAGAGGTATGGACAACAGGAGAGGTATGGACAACAGGTTGCAGGAGGCGCAGGACTGGCAGCTCATTATACTGGGGTTCCACTGATTTAGACGTTACAGATTGGGATGGATTAAAGGGGGAGGTGTGCAGTTACTAGTCAGGGATAATGTCCCTGCAGTGCTCAGTCAGGACAGGCTGGAGAACTTGTCTAGTGAGACTTTATGGGTAGTATGAGGAATAAGAAAAAATATAATCACGTTAATGGGGCTCTATTACAGATCACGCAACAGGCCGTGGGATATAGAGGAACAAATCTACAGAGAGATTGCAGACTGTTGCAAGAAACATAATTCTGTGATGGTAGATAATTTTAAATTTTAAAAATATTGACTGAGACAGCCATACTGCACAAAGTGCTTGATGGGATAGAGTTTGTCAAATGTGTTCAGTAAAGACCACTTGATCAGTACATTGAGAATGCAACGAGAGAGCATGCGATACTATATCTCCTATCAGGGAATGAGACAGGGTAGCATCTACTGATCAGAATGCTACCAGATTCAACGGAAATATGGAACAGGATATCTTTACTCCATGGGTTGAGATTCAAATTCAGAGAAAGGAAATCAGAAAGGTTATCAGAAATGGCCTGGCAAGTGTGGAATGGGATAGGCTGCTTACCAGCAAAGTTGTATGAGTAAACGGGAGGCATTCGCAAGTTAAGTTTTTAGAGCATAAATTACGTATGTGCCTGTCAGAGCAAAAGGCAAGGATAACTGGTTGAGGGAACCTTGTTTGTGAGAGATGTTGAGGCTCTGGTTAAGAGATAAAAGGAGTTCCATAGTAGTTATGGGCAGGTGGGGACAAATGAGGTACTTATTGAGCATAGGAAATGCGAGAGAACACTTCAGAAATCAGGAGTGCTAAAGGAATGCATGAGATGAAGGCCAATGTTTACAGATTTCACAGATAAGAGCAAAAGGATTGCAAGGGATAACATTGGTCCTCTGGAAGATCACACAGTAATACCTGTGTGGAATCAAAAGAGATGAAGGGGTTCTGAAATGGATTTTCTGCGTCTGTATTTACTCAAGAGACACGTACAGAATATGTATAAGTAAAGAAGTCCTGGATGCTATATAGATTAGAGAAGGGGAGGTGGTTTCTGTCTTCAAACACATTAGGGAGGATAAATCTCCAGAACCTGCCAAGGTCCTTCCTCGGTCTGTGTGGAGGCAAGTGTAGAAATGTGCCAGTAATTTATAGGCAGGTGAGCCTGATATCAGTAGTAGGAAAATTAGTGGAAGCTATTCTAAGGACTGGATTTATGAATATTTTGATAGACATTAAGGATAGGCAGCATGGCGTCGTGCGTGGTTGGTCATGTCTCAACAACCTTATAGATGGACGTCAGCCAGTTAGAACAGCGAGGAGAGTTTAAAAGCATATGGTTTACAGAGCGGCCGATGGAGTAGAAGGAGACAAAGTAAGAAGGCTTTGGCTCAACGGGTCTCAGGTGATAACAGGTCGATGCGAGTTAGGTTGCCTGTGTAGAATTAGAGACAGGAAGTATGTGTGTGAGGCCACTGGTCTGTGCTGGTTGTCAGAGGTGAGAAGTCCTGGACAGTCCCAGCCTCCCGGCCAGCCACATCTGCACTAGGTGCGTCGAGCTGCAGCTCCTTAGGGACCGCGTTAGAGAAATGGAGATGCAGCTCGATGACCTTCATCTGGTCAGGGAGAGTGAGGAGCGATAGGCAGATAGTTACAGTGGGGCCTAGGGAGATAGACAATTGGGTAAGAGTTAGGAGAAGGAAGGGCAAGAGTCAGAGACTAGATAGTACCCCAATGGCTGACCCTATTAACAATAAGAACACCTGTTTGAGTACTATTGAGGCAACAGTCTACCTGGGGGAAGCAACAGTGGCAGTGCCTTTGGCACAGAGTCTGACCCTGTAGTGCAAAAAAGTAAGGCAAGGAAGAGAATGGCAGCAATGACAGAGGACTTTATAGATAAGGAGTCAGACAGGCTATTCCGTGGATGCAGGAAAGAAACACCGATGGTTGTTTGCCTGCCAGGAGCCAGGGTCCGGGATGTTTCTGATTGCAAGCACGATATCCTGCAGTGGGAAGGAGAACAGCCAGAGGTTGCGGTACAATATAGGTAGGGCAAGGGAGGAAGTTCTGAAAACATATTACAGGGAATTAGGAAGAAATTTGAGAAGCAGGACCTCAAAGGCAGTAATGTAACAGTTAGTACAGGAATAGAGAGAGGTGGAGGATAAATGCCTGGCTGAGGGATTGGTGCAGGGGGCAGGGATTCAGATTTCTGGATCATCGGGACCTCTTTTGGGGCAGTTGTGACCTGTACAAAAAGGACATGTTGCACTTGAATCTCGGGGGACGAATATCTTGGCGGGGAGGTTTGCTAAGGCTATTGGGGAGCGTTTAAATAGAATGGCTGAGGGTGGGAACCGAACTAAAGAGACTGAGGAAGAGGCAGCTTGGTCAAGAATAGAGAAAGCTAGGAGACAGTGTATGGGGGAGGATAGGCAGGTGATAGAGAAAGGACGCACTCAGACCGAAAGTTTGAGATGTGTCTATTTTAACACAACGAGTGTTGTGAGCAAAGCGGATGAGATTAGACCGTTGATCAGTACTTGGAGATATGATGTGGTGGCCATTACAGAGAATTGGATGGCACAGGGACAGGAATTGTTACTTTTTCAGATGCTTCAGAAAGGACAGGGAGAGAGTCAAAAGAGGTGGGGGCGTGGCACTGTTGATCAGAGATATTGTCACGGCTACAGAAAATGTGGACGCAATGGAGGGATTGTCTACGGAGTCTCTGAGGGTGGAGATTAGGAACAGGAAGGGGTCAATAACTTCACTGGGTGTTTTGTATAGGCTGCCCAATAGTAACAGGGATATTGAGGAGCAGACACGGAAAAAGATCCTGGAAAGGTGTAATAATAACAGAGTTGTCATGATAGGAGATTTTAATTTCCCAAATATCGATTGGCATCTCCTCAGAGCAAGGGGTTTAGATGGGATGGAGTTCGTTAGGTGTGTTCAGGAAGGTTTCTTGACACAATATGTAGATAACTCTACGTGAGGAGAGCCTGTACTTGATCTGATATTTGGAAATGAATCTGGTCAAGTGTCTGATATCTCAGTGGCATGGCATTGTAGAGATATTTATCACAATTCTATCTCCTTTGCCATAGCATTGGTGAGGGATAGTAACGGACAAGTTAGGAAAGCGTTTTATTGGAGTAAGGGAAAATATGAGGCCATCAGGCAGGTACTTGGAAGCTCAAATTGGGAACAGATGTTCTCGGGGAAATGTACGGCAGAAATGTGGCAAATGTTCACGGGATATTTGCGTGGAGTTCTGCATGGGTAAGTTCCAGTGAGACAGGGAAAGGATGGTACGGTACAGGAACCGTGGTGTACAAAGTCTGTTGTAAATCCAGTCAAGAAGAAAAGAAGAGCTTACGAAACGTTCAAAAAAACTAGGTAATGATAGATATCTAAAAGATAAGACTAGCAGGAAGGAGCTTGAGAAAGAAATTAGGACAGCCAGAAGGGGCCTTGAGAAGGCCTTGGCAGAGAGGATTGAGGAGAACCCCAAAGCATTCTACAAATATGTGAAGAGCTAGAGGATAAGAAGAGAGATAATAGGACCAATCAAGTGTGACAGTGAGAAAGTGTGTATGGAACTGGAGGAGAAAGCAGAGGTACTTAATGAATACTTTACTTCAGTATTCACTTCGAAGAAGGATCTTGACGATTGTAAGGCTGACTTGCAGCGGGCTGAAAAGCTTGAGCATATAGATATTAAGAAAGAGGACGTGCTGGAGCTTTTGGAAAACATCAAGTTGGATACGACACCGGGATCGAATGAAATGTACCCCAGGCTACTGTGGGAGGCGAGGGAGGAGTTTGCGGAGTCTCTGGCCATGACTTTTGCATCATCAATGGGGATAGGAGAATTTTCAGACTACTGACGGGTTGCGAGAGTTGTTCCCCTTTTCAAGAAAGGTAGTGGATGTAGCCCAGGAAATTATAGACCACTGAGGCTTACGTCAGTGGTTGGTAACCTGATGGAAAGGATCCTGAGAGGCAGGATTTATGAATATTTGGAGATGTATATTATTTTTAGTAATAGTCAGCATGGCTTTGTCAAAGGCAGGTCATGCCTGACGAACCGGATTGATTTTTTGGAGGATGTGACCAAACAAATTGATGAAGGTAGAGCAGTAGAAGTAGTGTATATGGAGTTTAGAAAGGCATTTGGTAAGCTACCCCATGTAAGGCTTATTGAGTAAGTAAGGAGGCCTGGGATCCAAGGGGACATTTGTTTGTGGTTCAAGTATTAGATTGCCCACAGAAGGCAAAGATTGGTTGTAGCTGGGTCATATTCTGCGTGGAAGTCGTTGACCAGTGTCGTGCCGCAGGAATCTTTCTGTAAACTCCACTCTTCGTGATTTTTATAAATTAACTTGATGAGGAAGTGGAGGGATGGGTTAGTAAATTTGCTGATGACACAAAGGTTGGAGGTGTTGTGGATAGTGTGGAGGGCTGACAGAGGTTACAGCGGGACATTGATAGAATGCAAAACTGGACTGAAAATGACAGATGGAGTTCAACCCAGTTTTGTGAGGTGGTTTATTTTGGTAGGTCAAATAGGATGGCAGAATATATTATTAATGATAAGACTCTTGGCAGTGTGGAGGATCAGAGGGACTTTGGGGCACGAGTCGATAGGACACTCGAAGCAGCTACGCAGGTTGACTCTGTGGTTAAGAAGGCGTACGGTGCATTGGCCTTCATCAATCGTGGGATTGAGTTTAAGTGCCGAGAGGTAATGTTGCAGCTATATAGGACCCTGGTTAGACCCTACTTGGAGTACTGTGCTCAGTTCTGGTCGCCTCACTTCAGGAAGAATGTGGAATCCATGGACAGGGTGTAGAGGAGATTTACAAGGATGTTGACTAGTTTGGAGCGCATTCATTATGAGAATAGGTTGAGTGAACTCTGCATTTTCTACTTGTACCAACGATGAGAGGTGGTCTGATAAGTTTGTTCAAGATGAGGAGAGGCATTGGTCGTGTGGATAGTCTGAGCCTTTTTCCAAGGGTTGAAGTAGCTAACATGAGAGGTCCCAGTTTTAAAGTGCTTGGAAGTAGGTACAGAGAATATGTCAGGGGTACGTGTTTTACGTAGAGAGAGGTGAGTGCATGGATTGGGCTGCCGGCGACAATGGTGGAGGCGGATACAATAGGTTAGTTTAGTAGACTCCTAGATAGATATATAGAACTAGAAAAATAGAGGGCTATGCTTAACCCCAGGTAAATTCTAAGGTAATGACATGTTCGGCACAGCGCAGTGGGCTGTACAGCCTGTATTGGGCTGTAGGACTTCTATGCTTCTATGACGTAACCGGGAAAGTTGATGAAGTCAAGACAGTGGATATAGTCTGCATTGAGTTTAACATGGTATTTGCCAAGGTCCCACGTGGGAGGTTCGTGAAGAAGTTTCAGTCGCTGGGGATCAATAAACTGTATAAGACACTGGTTTGGTGGGAGAAGCTGCGATGTGGTAGCAGATGGTCACCTCTCTGACTGGAGGCCTGTGAACAATGGAGTGCTTCAGGGATCAGTGCTGGATCGGTTGTTCTTTGTCAACAATCTGGATGATAATGCGGTTAACTGGATCAGCAAATTTGCAGATATCGCCAAGATTGGGGGTGTACTGGACAGCGAGGAAGGTCATCATGATTTGAACGAGCTGTAAAAATGGGCTAAAAACGTCATACCCAATTTAACGCAGATAAATGCTAGGTGTTACAGTTCGGCAGGACCAGCCAGGATGGGACTTAAGCAGTGATTGATCGGGCATTGAGGAGTTTGGGAGAACGAACGCATTTGGGGTTACAGGTACACAATGCATTGAAATTAGCGTGACTGTTAGATAGAGTCGTACAGAAAACATTTTCCGACATTGGCATTCATAAATCTATGTATTGAGTTGAGGAGATGAAATGTTACATTGAAATTTTATAGGACATTGGTGAGGCGACTTTGGAGTACAGTGTGCAGATTTGTTCACCTACCTGCATCAAAGATGTGAGTAAGGTTGTAGGAGTACTGAATGATTTTACAAGGAAATTGCTGGGTCAGGAAGACCAGAGTTATAAGGACAGATTGAACAAATTGGAAGACTGAGAGATTTGACGCAGGTATACAAAATTATGGGGGGTATAGGCAGGGTAAGTGCAAGCATGTTTTTTTTTTCACTGAAGATTAGTGGGACTGCAACCAGAGGTTATGGGTGAAGGGTGAAAGATCAAAAGTTTGAGGAACGTGAGCGGAAACTTCTTCGCTCAGAGGGTCGTGGAATGAGAGGCCAGCAAAAGTAGTGCATGAGAACACGGTGTCACTGTTTAACTGATCGATTGGACGTTAGGGGTATGGTGGGCTCTGTCGCGGGGATTAATCAGTTGGATGGTCGATGTATGGTGGATATGTCCGCGGTGTAGTTAGATGAGATTAATCATTTGGATCATAGGGGTATGGTGGGATATGACCCCGGCGAAGGTCGATGGGATTAATTATTTGGTCGATAGGAGCATACTGGGTAATGCCCCAGTGCAGGTCGATGGGATTAATTATTTGAACGATAGGGATATATTGGATATTGCCCCAGCGCAGGTTGGTGGGATTAATTATTTGGATGGTAGGGGTATGGTGGCCTATGGCCCCAGTGCAGGTCGATGGGACTAATCATTTGGATGGTAGGGGTGTGGTGGGCTATGACCCCGGTGCAGGTTGATGCATTAATCATTTGGATGGTAGGGGTGTGGTGGGCGATGTTCCCGGTCAGGCTGATGAGATTAGGCAGTTTAAGTTCCTCGGCCGAAGGACCTGTTTCTGTGCTGTACTTTTCTTTGACTCTATGTCTCCTTGATCTCCGATCCAGACAGCGATTGATTAAATAATGATCCAAAATAAATATCAGTTGAATTATTCACACGTTTATTCCCCAAGAATATGCCAAAGGTGTAGATAAATTTAAAGTCGTTTCACTCTGACCCTACCCCAATGCCCCGTTCTCTTCCTCCTGCCGATCTTTCATAACCATGGAAACACACAAGGTTCTGGAGGAACTCAGAAGGTCGGGCAGCATCTATGGAACTGAATCATTAATCGATGTTTCAGGCCCTGACAGCTCAGTAGAATTGGAAATGAAGGGGGAAAAGATCAGATCATTGATTTGGAAGATGCGGGTTGCTGTTCTGTTTGACTCTGAGCTCAGGGTCTCTGTGTAAACAGCTGCCTGTCCGGGCGCATTCCTCAGAACAGGGAGCGGCCTTTCTGCTGAAATCAGATCTAATCGGTTTGACAATTCGCAGCTTGTCCGTACGCATTCCTCAGAACAGGGAAAGGCCTTTCTGCTGAAATCCGATCTAATCAGTTTGACAATTCGCTCTCCTTCGGGTGTGAACAAAGTCACTTTAATATTGCATTTAACCATTTCAGCTGCAGGGTAGAGTGATAGAATCCTTAACATGATTTAAAGAAAATTACCGTGGGTCTCGAAACTGCAACGCTGCCCTGTTTGCTGCAAGTTCCCAGGATCTTGTGTTTATCTCAGACACGTATCCTCTGCAGTTGGGTTAAAAATAATCTTCAATGGTCTTTTAAATAAATCGGTCCATGGCATTCCCAATTGTGACTTTCCTTAATATGAAGAACATCACCCCGGAACTGGAACCTGCAACGCTCCCAGTTACAGATTCCTCGAATCTTTTAAATGTTGTTGAGGTGAGGGTGAGGAGCAG
Source organism: Hemitrygon akajei (assembly GCF_048418815.1). NCBI lineage: Eukaryota > Metazoa > Chordata > Chondrichthyes > Myliobatiformes > Dasyatidae > Hemitrygon > Hemitrygon akajei. The sequence continues at coordinate 1,196,164 of NW_027331986.1, forward strand.
GAGCAGAGTGAGGGGTGAACAGGATCAACAGGAAGCTGAAGATGAAGATGAGTGTAAGGGGTGGCAGCAGAGAGAGAGAGAAACACAGAGGGTGTGGGTTAGAGAGAAAGGGGTAGGGTGGGGGAGATAGAGCCTGAGAGGGGAGAGATAAAGGGAGAGAAATGGAGTGGGACGGTTGGTGAGTGGTTGAGTGAGAGGGGCAGAGAGGTTTGGAGATTGAAAGGAAGGGGAGAGAGGAGGAGATAGCGGGGATGGATGTGTGAGCTGAAGGGAGAGTGTGAGGGATAGGAGTAGAGACGGAGTGATGTTGTGTGAGTGAGGGAGAGGGGCTGAGGATTGTGAGATGAGAGAGGGATTTGAGGGAGGATTATTGAGTATGTGAGGGTGCCGTTGTATTGGTGACCGACAGGGCAGTGAGCATGAGGGCTGAGTGATAGGGGAGGCGAGGAGAGAGGGTTGAGTAAAATGGGTGACAAGGGTGTGCAGTGTGGACTATGCAGTGAGGATGAAGGGTGACTGGGATGGGCGGGGAGGAAAAATGGGTGAGTGAGAATGCCGTCAATGAGAGGGGGGTGAGGGAGGGCTTTGAGGCAGGAATGAAGGTGTGTGGTGCAGACAGCAGGGTGAGTACGAGCGGGAGGTGAGAAAGGAGGGGTGAGGGTGAATGGTGGTGAGTTGGGAGGGAAGAGGGAGAGGAATAGAGAAGAGACCAGAGTGAAAGAGACATGGATGAGTGAGGGAGGCACTGAGCCTGGTCAGAATTATTAGACAAACTATTTATTCATTCACTGAGGCAAGGATGTTAGTCATGGTTTATCACAAGTCACGGAACAGATGCACAGTGAGGTTACGGTTCCCTGTCTCGCGATTCCACACGGGGAGTTCTGCCGCACACTGATCCCCGTCTCCAACCCAGAGCGGGTGTTTTACCATGCATGGATCCCAATCTCCGCAACCCACATAGGGAGTATTACCGGTCACGATTCCCAGTCTCTGTATCTCATCAATCACCATATCCCATACCGGGAGTTTTACCGTGCATGATTCCCAATCACCATATCCAACACCGGGCCTTCTGCTCTGCACGGTTCCCAGTCTCCGTGTCGATCTGTTAACTTGCCAAGCCCCATTGACATGCTCTCCATCCCCTACCATCTGTTCACTTATCCAAATTTCTCAAACAGATATTGTTAGGACCGCAGACAAAGGCAAGGATTGCAGGCTAACCATGATGCGACTAATGTTCTGAGCTGCGTATGTTTCAATGTACGAAGTATTGAAGGAAAGGCAGATGTGCTCAGGACATGGATCAGCACGTGGAATTATGACGTTCGTAGCCATTCGTGAGACTTGGTTGCAGGACGGGCGGGAATGACTGCTCTGGGTTTCCATTGTTTTAAATGCGACAGTCCATGTGGAATTAAATGGCGTAGGGGTGGCCCAGGAGGGCTAGTACTCCTGGAAAATGTCCCGGCAGTGCTCAGTCAGGAAAGACTGGAGAACTCGTCTAGTGAGGCTTTATGGGCAGAACTGAGGTATCAGAATGATACGACCACGTTAATGGGGCTGTATTACAGATCACCAACAGTCTGTGGGATTTAGTGCAGCAGATTTGCTGAGAGATTGCAGACTGTTGTAGAAACATAATTTGTGATGGTAGGTGATTTTATCTTTTCTCATATGGACTGGGACGTCCAAACTGTAAAATGACTCGATGTAACAATGGACCCTATACAGATTAGAGAGGAGGAGTTATTTGCTGTCTCAAAGCACATTAGGGACAATGACTCTCCAGGACCTGACAAGGTTCTCCCTTGGATGGTGTGGAGGCAAGTGCAGAACTTGCAGGGCCCGAGCAGAGATCTTTAAATCATCCTTAGCGACACGTGAGGTAGCGGAGGATTGGAAGATAGCTAATGTTGTTCCACTGCTTCAGAAAACCTCCCAAAATAAACCAGCAAATGAGAGGCCAGGAATCCTGATATAAGTAGTGGGAAAGTTATTGGAAGCTATTCTAAGGGACCAGATATATGACTATTTGGATAGACTTTGACTGATTCGGGATGACCAGCATGGCGTTGTGCGTGATAGGTTGTGTCTCAGCACTCTTATAAAAGACAAGACAGTGGATGTTGCCTACGTGGACTTTAACAAGGCATTTGCCAAGGTTCCACTTGGGAGCTAAGTCAAAAAGTTTCAGTTGCTCGACATTCAAAATAAGGCAGTAATTTGAATCAGACATTGGTTTGGTGGGAGAATCTGGAATGTGGTAGTAGATGGTTACCTGACTGGAGGCCTGTGAACGATGGAGCGCTGCAGGGATCAGTGCCGGCTCGGCTGTTCCTTGTAAACAATCTGGATGATAATGGGGTTAACTGCATCAGCAAATTTGAAGATAACGCCAAGTTTGGGAGTGCAGGGATCAGCATGTATGGAACTGAATAGTGTCGGTGCTTCAAGCAGAGAGCCATCAGTGAAATTGGAAATGAAGGGGTAGAGGACAGGTTATGGATTGATTTGAAGGTTCGGGTTGTTGTTCTGTGAGACTCGGTGCTCAGCGTCTGTGTTTGAGCATCTCCCTGTTCGCGCACATTCCTCAGAGCAGGGAGCGGCCCTTCTGCAGAAAACAAATCCAACCGGTTCTGAAAAAACACTCACATGCAGGCGCCAAGAAAGTCGCTTCAGTATTGTACTTAACCCTTTCTGCTGCAGGGAAGAGCGAGATAGTCTCTAGCATGATTTAAAGAAAATTACCCAGGGTCTGGAACGCGCAGCATTGCCAGTTGCAGCTGTTGCCCTGTTTGCCGCGAGTTTCCAGCACTTCATGTTTATCTCAGACTCGAATCATCTGCAGTTGGCGTGAAAATAGGCTGCATGGATCTTCCAAATAAATCGGTCCATGAGACCTCCCCCGGCAAAACATCTGGCCATTTGGAATGGCTGGAAACAAATTCCACAAGTATTTCCGGCGGGGTGTGAATCAACAATAACTGCTTGCGAAACGAAACCCGCTGTTAACCGTGGGCGAGGGGGTTCTTCTGACAACAGTTGTCCGGATGGAAATGCAATAATCTCTCAGTGATAGAGTTAATAAATGAATGTTAATAAATTCCCCTGAATCGAAAGGCCCTGAGAAAATCTTTGATCAGAATTATTACAGTTCATTGTGAATATATGTAGTCGAAGGTGTTTGGATTAATTTCAGCAGAAAGGCGGCTCCCTGAAAGACGTTTGAGCTGAAATTGTACCTACGCCGGGCGGTCCTGTTTACACAGAGGGCGGAGCTCAGACCCTCCCAGAACCCGGACTGGATCAAATCCGCAGCCTGGGACTCGCTGAGTTCAACAGAGAAACTCCGCCCCACTGGTTGCGATGAAAGAAAAAGGAGAGATCCACACGGAAATCCGGACAGAAAGGTTAACGCAGCCTGTTTGTTTTCCTCTTTAGGGTTGCTACATTGATCCCACTCCCGCCTCCTACCGCTGTCAGACCCGTCCTGAGCCGGTGAGAGTTAGTGTGACCCGGACTGCGGCAGTCCCGCTCTACCCCGGATCACCCGGTCCTATCCATATGTAATGAGCGACGGACACATCACAGCCGAGTGGCCTCGGGAGCAGCAGCTCAGACTCAACTCTCCGTACAGGGTGAGCACACCGGTGCAGGACCATTGTCGGTCACCGGGGAAGTCGGACTGTGATTTCCCGGGACCACACTGAACGCCGTCCGATTATAACATCAGAGGTAAGTGTTGTCTATGATTCTGCACAGCTATTCAGCGTTTACACCGAGAATCGGCGTTGTTCGGGATCGGGAGTGAATTTAGTGGGAGAAGGGAGTCCTGAAATGTTCGTGTTAACGAGTCAATTACTATCCAAATGGATTAAGAGAAACGTGAGTGCGAGCAGAAGAAATCTTTCACCCCGGCAGTGACATGTGAAATACCCCACGGGGCAGTGACCCATCACCGATCTCTCTCAAACAAGAGGAAAATGCAAATGCTGGAAATCCGAGCAACACACACAAAATTCTGGAGGAACTCAACAGGTCAGGCAGCATCTATGGAAAATAGTATAGTCGACATTCGAGATCCCAGTAATGTTCTTTACATTGTGCCTTTGGTTCTATTGCTCTTCCCTGTAGAAGAAGGGGTTAAATGCAATATTAAACTTTCTTCACACTTGAATGACGGTGTTTTGCCGAACCGGTTTGGATTTGATTTCAGCGGAGCGGCCGCTGCCTGTTCTGAGGAATGTGACGGACAGGCAGCTGCTGACACACAGACCCTGAGCACCGAGTCTCACAGAACAATAAGCCGCACCTTCCAAATCAGTCAATCATCTGCCCTCCTCCCCTTTCCATTCCAGTCCTGATGAAGGGACTTGGTCCACAGCATCGACTGCTTACACCCATCAGTAAATGCTGCCTAACCTGCTGAGTTCTCCCAGCACTCTGTGTGTTGCCATGGTTACGTGTGGGGTTGTGGGCGTGATTATTTGTAAGAAACGGTACACAGTATTTATACTCTCAGAAAATCTTGTGGAATTGACTTAAGAATAATTCAGCTTCGGATATTTATTTCGGATTTTTATTTCCAAACAACAAGTTGTCTCTGCATTGAATCAGCGATCAAGGAGATACTTGTTTTTTGAGCCACTTCTGGCGGCTTTGCTTTTTCTGTTCCCAGTGTTAGAATTTTTTGAGGTTGTGACTAAACACATTTATGAAGGAAGAGCTGTAGATGTAGAGCATATGCATTTCAGCAAGGCATTTGATAAGGTACCGCATGCAAGGATTATTGAGAAAGTAAGGAGGCAGGGGATACAATGGGACATTGCTTTGTGGATCCAGAACTGGCTTGCCCACAGAAGGCAAAGAGTGATTGCAGCTGGGTCATATTCTGCATGGAGGCCGGTGACGTGGTGTGTTTCTGGGATCTGTTCTGGGACCCTTACTCTTCGTGATTTTTATAATTGACCTGGATGAGGAAGTAGAGGAATTGGTTATTAAGTTTGATGATGACACAAATGTTGGTGGTGTTGTGAATACTGTGGAGGTCTGACAGAGTTTGCAGCGGGACATTGATAGGATGCAGAACTGGGCTGAAAAGTGGCAGATGGAGTTCAATCCAGATAAGCGTGAAGTAGTTCATTTTGGTAGGTCTAATATGAAGGCAGAATATAGTATTAATGGTATGATTTTTGGCCCTGTGGAGGATCAGAGGGATCTTGGGGTCCGAGTCCATAGGACACTCAAAGCTGCTGCGCAGGTTGACTCTGTGGTTAAGAAGGCATTTGGTGTGTATTGGCTTTCATCAATCGTGGAAATGAATTTAGGAGCCAAGAAGTAATGTTGCAGCTATATAGGACTCTGTGCTCAGTTCTCGTCTACTCACTACAGGAAGGATGTGAAAACCATAGAAAGGGTGAAGAGGAGATTTTCAAGGATTTTGCCTGGATACGGGAGCATACCTTATCAAAACAGGTTGAGTGAACTCTGCCTTTTCTCCTTGGAGCGACGGAGGATGAGAGTTGACCTGATAGAGTTATATTTGATGGTGAGATGCAGTGATCGTGCGGATAGTCAGAAGCTTTTTCTCAGGGCTGAAATGGCTGCCTCAAGAGGGTACATGTTTAAGGTGCTTAGGAGTAGGTAAGAAGAGATGTCGGAGTAAGTTTTTTTTTACGCAGAGAGTGGTGAGTGGTGTAATGGGCTGCTGGCAACGGTGGTGGAGGTGGATATGATAGGCTCTTTTAAGAGACTTTTGGATAGGTACATGGAGCTTAGAAAAATCAAGGGTTATGGGTAACCCTAGTAATTTCTAATGTAGGGTAAATGTTCGGCAAAACTTTGTGGGCCGAACGCCCTGTATTGTGCTGCAGGTTTTCTATGTTCCATGTTTTTCAATGTTACTTGTTTGCACGATTGACATTTTCCACAGGTTAAGTAAAGTTTAAGAACAGCTCTAGAACAATGGCACCTGTTTCAAAGCAAGGATGCGGGATCTGTACAGCAAACACCTGTTCTGTTTTCAGAATTTCTAATTTCAGACGAATACATCTATTGCTCATGTGTTGATTGAGGGTGTTTTGAACTCCTCTCCTCAATGGCCAGTGGAAGCAAAGCCTTTGATTCTGTTGAAGGCCGAGATTCTTGATAAACAGTGGGTTACAGGGATGGACATGGGTGAATACGGAATGTAATTTTAGATCAGATCATCCGTGCTTTCATTATCTGCAGCATCAGTTTTGAGGGATGTGTGGTCCAGTTATGCGTACGGTATTGGTATGTCGACTGGAAAAGCTCTGACCATTCATACAAAGTAAGCTGGTATAATGACTGCATTCGAAGAGAGATATAATTTTATTTATATGGTGAGCTGAAAACAAGCATTAAATTGATGAACGATTTACCTCCAACTTTGTACTTTAAGTATGTGCCCCAGCTACGTCAGGGGATTCAATGTATGACCAACTCGGTGAGTTGGACAATACGGTGTTGGACCGACAGGCACGCTCCTGTCCATGACAGAGTTGCCCATGGCCCTCTATTTTTCTGAGCTCCATGTACCTATCCAGGAATCTCTTAAGTAATCCTATCGTATCCGCCTCCACCACTGTCGCCGGAAACCCATTCCACGCACTCACCACTCTCTGCGAAAAAAAACTTACCCCTGACATCTTCTCTGTACTGACTTCCAAGCGCCTTAAAACTATGCCCTCTCGTTGTAGCGATTTCAGGCCTGGAAAAAAAAGCCTCTGACTGTCCACACGATCAATGCCTCTCATCATCTTATATGGCTCTATCAGGTCACCTCTCATCCTCCATCTCTCCAAGGAGAAAAGGCCGAGTTCACTCAACCGCGCTGCCTGACTGGCTTTGCGACGTGTTAACGGCTGAGGTAACAATCACGTCATTCCACCCCCACCGTCACTATCAACAGAGTATTTACAAACTACGTTATTTTCATTGATGCGAAGAGATGTCAATCACTGGTTACACCCAACTGCAGAGGCGGACCAGCCGAGAGGGTGGTACCACCTGGAAGACGGGTCTCCCGCTCCCGTTCTGAACTCCCTGTCAAAGTGGAACAAACTTCAAACTAAATGACCCCCTTTTTTATTTATCTCCATTTCCCTCTGAGGGAAGTTGGGGGCGTTTGTGAACCGTTTTCTGCAGCCGGTGTCTGATGTATGTTTGAGAAGCAGGAGGAGACCGCTTATCCATCGGCTTGCTGCCGGCTCCCCTGAGTGGGAGAGATCCCGCCTGAAGAAGTAGGTTCAGTGAACTATTCTGATCATTCAGGTCTTCCAGTGATACAGTTTTATCCCTTCCAATCCTTTTGCTCGGATCCTGTTTGTGGAATCCTCAATAATTCTCTTCACCTTGTCTATCAGAGGAACTTCATGCCTTCTTTTAGCCGCCCGGATTTCTTTTCTTGCACTTACTATACTCCATAAGAATCTCATTTGATCCAACTTGCCATTCTCTGCCATGCACCTCCTTTCTTCCTTTAACCGGCGCCTCAATAATTCTTGCATATCAAGGTTCCTACGCTTGTTATCCTTACCTTTCATTCTGCCAGGCACTTGCATGCTGGTAGTCGCAAAATTCCGTTTTTGAAGGCATCACACCTTCCAAGTACACTTTTGCCACAAAGCAGCGGCCTGTCTCAATCCACACTTGCCAAATCCATTCTGACACCATCAAAATTGTGCTTTCTCCAATTCAGAATCCCAACCCACGGGTCAGGCCGAACCTTCTGTATATTTAGGTGCATATTACTGGCATCGTGGTCACTGGATGCAAAGTGTTGCTTTGCAAAAATTTCTGTCCCCTGCCCTGCCTCATTCCTTCATAGCAGATTCAGTATTGCACGCTTACTTTTGGCCTTCTGCGTACTGATGAAGGAAAAGTTCTTCGACACACTTGACAAACTCTATCCCACTTGGTCCATTTACAGTATGAGATTCCCAGTCATTATGTGGAAAGTTAAAATCACCAAGTGTAACAACCTTAAGTTTCTTGCAACAATATACGATCTCACAAATGTGTTCCTCTAAATCCCTAGGACTGTCGGGTTGTCTTTAGTATCGCCCCATTACCGTGGCCATAACTTACTTATTTCTCATTTCCACACGGAATGCCTCATTAGTGGGGTTCTACAATTTGTCCTGACGGAGCACTGCCGTGACATTTTCTCTGACTGGTAACGCCACCCCTCCTTCATTAATCCTCCGCTCTGAAACGCCTTAAATAATTTGACCTCGAATTAGCTGTGACGGGTGTGGAGTGTTTGAGTTGAAACTCGCCCTGTCACGGACAGCCCCGTTCGCACACAGGGTGGAGCCTCAAGCCGGCTGGATCAAGTTCACAGCCTGGGATTGGCTGAATAAAACGGAGAATCTCCGCCCCGCTGGTTGCGTCAGAGGAATAAGGAGGAAAAGTGAGATCGACACGGAAATCCAGACAGAAATTACCTGCGACCGCGAGGGAAGGTTCACACAGCGTCTGTCATTCGGTCTGTGTTTGCTGCATTTGTCCTAGTCCCCTCTCCTCCTGCTGACCGACCTGTACCAGACCGGTAAGGTGGTGTGGGATTAGAACTGCGGACGGCCTCATTAACCCGGCTCATCCGGACCTGCCTATCTGTAATCAGCGACTGACACTCTAAAACCGAAGAGGGTCGGGAGCAGCAGCACAGACTGAATTTTCCGTGTATGGTCGGTACATTTGTCATCCGGGACAGCACCGTCCGGTTTCAACATCAGAGGTAAATGTTGTCTCCGATTCTGCAAATCAGTGAGCTCTTGCTTACAACGGGGCTCGGTTTCTGCAGGGATTGGGAGGGAATACAAGGGGACAATGGAGCTCTGTCACGATCAAGATAACGAATTAATTATTGGTCAAATGCGTTACAAGAAACGACGTCGTTCCCTTCAGTCATACAAGATTTTGTAGGGCAGTTTCTACTGAGTCAGTGCAGATGAGCCTTGCGCACGGATAATGATATTTAAAATGTCCCCCGGGGCAGGGCCGGGTCCCTTCTCCAATTTCTCTCTCTCTGTCGCAGTCACACACAGAGACACACACACAAAATAAAAAGTCACCACTCAGAATAATAGAGCGACCGGGAGAATTGACTGTTTTACTGTCCGGGACGTCGCAGTGGATTATGCCACAGAGCAATTTATTTAATTAAAGCGCAAAATATAATATTAAAACTACAAATGATGGGAGTTTAGGGTAAAATTAAATGCTGTAATCTCACAAACTCTGGTAGCAATTGCAACAAGTATTCATTCAGATTGCAGACACTGTGGGTCTTCTTTGTTTTCTCTACCATCTGGTGTTTGTTGCTGTATTTTCTGTAACAGAATTAAATACAATATTAAGGCAGCTTGGTGCAGTTTAAGGGGAGTGTCGAACTGGTCTGTGTGGTTTCAGCAGAGAATCCGCCCCGCGGACAGGCAGCAGCTTGCACACAGAAAATCGCGCTGTGAGTCACAGAATAACACCACCAGCCCCGACTGAGTGCAAGCAGAAAGCATCTTTCACTCTGATAGTAACATACGAAATATCCCACGGGCAGTGACCCGTCACCGATCACTCTCAAACTAGAGAAACTCAGCAGATGCTGGAAATCCGAGCAACAGACACAAAATGCTGGAGGAACTCTACAGGCCAGGCAGCGTCTATGGAAACGAGTACAGTCGACCTTAGAGACCCTAGCTAATGTATTTTACATCGCATCATTGGTTCTATCGCTCTCCCTGTAGCAGAAAGGGTTAAACTTTCTTCACGGTTGAATGACAGTGTTTCGTCGAACCGCTTTGGATTTGAATTCAGCGGAACGGACTGACAATTAACCTTCAGACTGCAGACACTGGGGATAATTTTTTTTCTATATCATCCTGCTTTTATAGTTTTTTCTTCTGTAACAGAAATATTTAAATATTGTTATAAATTAGCTTTGTTCACAGTTGTATGTGAGGGCGGAATGTCCAACTGGTTTGCTTGTTTTCAGCTGTGAAGCCGCTCCCGCTCTGAGGAATGTCTGTGTGTCGGAATCCGCCCTGCGGACAGGCAGCAGCTTGACACAGAAAACCGCGCTGTGAGTCTGACAGAACAGCAACCCGGCCCCTCCCCCGCACCTAGTAACTGAAGTTCGTCTGATTGTCTGATATGAAATTGGAAGAAAACGACTTGAAAATATATCCACACGGAGACTGAACATTCTTGGTGAATTAAGGTGAGAATAATTCAGCTTCTGATATTTATTTCGATCTTTATTTCAAATCATTCTGTGTTTTGGATTAGTGATCAATTTTAACCCCCTTCTGTCGGCAATTGTATTTGTGATCCTGTCAGTGTCATTGAGATTTTCCACAGTTTATGTCAAGATTAAAAGCAGATCACTAACCAGTGTTTACGTTTTCAAAGTAAGCATGTGAAAAATCTGTTCGGACCACACGGTTTCCATTTCCAATACTTGTCATTTCAGATGTTTGAGACTGTGTTTGTTATAGGTGTTTCGTGTTATGTTCCCAGTAACTGGGTGACTTACCAGCAAAGATAGAGAGGTCCGCTGAAGTCTGCTGGTACTATTTTCAAACGCTTTTATTTATAAAGGGGCACAAACGTATGGTTAATACAAAACATTCAGATCATATACATCGTCAAAACTCAGTCTAAAACACAGGTATAGTAATAATCAATCAGAAATAAGCTCTATTGTTGTCTAGGGGATAATACTGGGTCCAATGAAATATAAGAGTCACTCAAAATCTGCAGGCTTTCCCGTTTTGGGAACCGCTGGCATTTCACGTGTTGGAGAGAGAGTGAGTGGTGAGAAGGAAGGAACACTTGCCCGTTGTCTTTGCGAATCAAATCCCTGTTATTAGTTAAAACGGTTTTCCTTTGGTTTCAGCCACAGACTCCCGGTCCGGAATCTAACGCACGTGGCTTCCTTCAAAATGGCTTCCCGCTCCGACGGGAAGCGCTATCGTGTCTTCCTAGTGTCTCCTTGGTGCGTCTGAGGCCCCGCCTCGGCAGCCCATCTTTTATCTGGACTGGCAGGGTTGTAGATGTCAATCAGGGTGGGGGTGAGGCAATCTTTCCCCCATCACCCAGCCCACGTTGCCTTGAGGGTTTGCACATAGTCCAGTCCCTTATTCCACAAAGGTGTCTCCCAAGACAATGGCCATGTCCGTGGCTTTTGTCTGGCTGAGAGGCCAGCACACATTCCAAACGTAAGGCTGCTCTCTCTCTCTCTCTTGCGATTCTCACAAAGGAGGGGGCTGGGGTCATAACATTCGAAATGATCACGCTGACATCCTGTAGCAGCAAAGATTTTGATTCCTTTCAAGGCCACTGCAGACAGTAAACAGCGGGTGTGGGCCGGTGGTGGAAAAAAGGTCGTGTGACCGGTTACAGAAAGAGGCAGGCGGGATTGCGGAGCGAAAACCATGATTTTATTGCACGGGGTAGAAGGCTGGATGGGATGAGTGGCCGATTTCTGCCTGGTATATTTACAGTAAATGTCTGACTCCAGAGTTATTGTAAAACAATTTAAAAAAATACGGACTATCTCTCATGCAAATTACCTGTCTCTGAACCAAAAACAAACATTGCAGTAATTAAATCAACCAGAGTGCTAACAGAGCTTATAAGCAACAATGGACCCAGCACCGATCCCCGAGGAACCCCACTAGTCACTGGTCTCCGGTCAGAGGACCAAAACATTTTCTACCGCTTAATGGCTTCTCCCAGGAAGCCGATGCCGAAGCTATGTTACCAACGCTTCCTTAACGTTAAGCCACTGAACCTTCTTGACTAACCTCCGATGTGGGAATCTGCCGAATGCCCTGGTATTTTTTTCTAAATTATACTAATTATTTTTCATTCGGTGACAGGAAGTGTCACGTTGTTCCAGTCTGATAATTTATGAACAACATTTTTGATTATTCGCTCACAGTTGCACCCAGACCCCATTCTCTGGCTTACAGTGTGTTTGCAGAATTCACGTTTATATACCCTACTACTGCAGCCCTTTCGCCACGAGAATTTTGATATAAAGGTAGAAATGATGCAAAGTGGGTGTGATTGTAAATCAATGTTAGCAGGGAAATGAGTGAACACCAGAGAGTCTGCAAGAGATGGTTGAGATTTGGAACAGTTCTCTAACCAGGTGTTACAATTTTAAAGCTAGCGCGCGAAAAGCTGTTCAGGCAACATGAGTTCCCTTTTATCAGAACTTGCCGTTTCCGACAAATATTCGTTGTTCTGTCTTTGAGAGTGTGTTTATTCTGGGTGTTTCAGAGCTGATCTCCTGGAAGTCCTGTAGAAGCAAAGACTTTGTTTCTGTTCAAGGCCTCGATACACAGCAAACAGTGGGGGGGGGGGGGGGGGTGACCAGTTACAGAAAGCAGCAGGGGGCATTGCGGAACGAAAGCCATGAGTTCACTGCTTCGGGCAGAAGGCTCAGTGGGCTAGTGGCCAATTTACTCCTGCTATGTTTACAAGAAATGTTCTGACTACAGACTGATTGTAAACCAATTTAATGAGGTCGACCAAGCCTCAATAGTTTTCTTTACTATTCAAAAAGGGGAAAATAACTGTTTCGAGGATGATTTTACTGGCGTGGATGTTATGTAGCCTCTTCCCTGATGGACTGATGTGAGTGGGACAAACAGTCCCTGACTAGGGTGTGTGGGACCTTTAATGATATTATGGTACTTTTCCACCATCTTTCTGTGAATATGTGCTTGATGGCAGGTCGGACTTGCTCGGGAGTCTGGATTTGCAATCGTGTGAGCAGAGTGGACAGCAATGGTCTCAGCACAAGGCTGAGGGTCACAGAGGTTGACGACGATGGGAAGACAGAACCAGCTGTGCACCCTGACTGTCTGTCGTCTGTTGGTTAGAAAGTCCACCACCCAGTTGCACAGTGGTGTCTTTGGACGGAGGCATGGGAATTTGTTCACCAAGGTTTGTGGGACAACAGCGTTGAATGCCGAAATGAAATCCAGAAACAACATTTTGACCTAATTGTCTTTTTTTAGGCATGTCAGGCCAAGGAGAATGAGAGATGCAATGCCAACTGCCACTTAGCGATTCAGTCGGTAAGCATACTGGTGAGTGACCAGTGAACAAGGATTGGAATTTTTGATATGTGCCACTATCAGCCATTCAAAGCACTTAATGCTGATTGCCGACAACTCCACTGGGCAGTAGGACACTTTGTTCTGAATATGTAGGGTTCCTTGGTACAGGGATAATGGTGGTTGATTTAAAGCACGTGAGAACAGCAGCCTGGATGAGTGAAGTGTTGATGATAGCTGTGAAGACATCAATGTGCATCTGTACACTCTTTCTGTGAGCTCAGCCTGGATGCTTTCTGGCCAGAGTCCTCATTAACTTTGCTGTTACCGACATTGGATGCTCAGCTATGAGGGTAGTGGCTTTCCTGGCTGGCTTGTGTTTGGAATGCCAGGGAGGGGGGCATCATTGGTACAGTCAAGCCTTACGTAGTCTATAAACCCTTGATGCCCAGCCACATACACCAGTGTTCGTTTCCCAGGGTTAGTGAGTCCGAACCGAAGGGCACAGATACAATAGAGCAGAGAGATCGAATAGACCTGTGAGTTAATCTCAATTGTTACGAAGGATGAACAACTCTGATGGGCAGAAGGGTGCAGAGTGGCCCCTGCCCCCCCCCCCCTTTTTGGAGAATCGCAAATTACTACTATTTCGATGCTGCTACCAAGGAAGTAAGAGAGACAAAAGGAAATCTGCCAGGGCAGTTGTTATTGATAACAGCTCATGAAAGAGAATGAGAGAGAGAGAGAGAGACAGCTAAGAGGTACACAAGGTGGAACGTCTCCTACTGACAAAAGCCATTGATTTACTGCTATTGTCTTTTGGAGAAGGATTGTTTACTTGGTACTGTTCTATTCATTGAAATTCCTCAGGGAACAGCCAGAGTGGGCTGGTTTGATGGGTTACATCATTCAAACCTGATTGACACCTGAGACCCCGTGAGTGGGGATAAAAGTGAGGTCTGGGGTAACATCCCTCAGACGCACCAGGAGAAACGTTAGTGAGCATCAGAAACCCACGAGACAGGGTGGGACATGGAGACCAAACGAAGGGTCGGTAAATTTTAACTCAGTGTTTTATAGCGAGGCCGGTGGGGGCTTGCGTGTGTGTCCACCCTTGCCTGGGTGACGAGTCCACCACGGAAGAACGGTCTAGCTAAAGGACGGAGGGGTCACATTTGAATGGCCACAACAATGACACAACGACGGATCGAAATCATAAAGGAAGGTTGGCAATGACCATAGCTGTTACTGTTTGAGCGCTCTCTTTCTCTCGTCTCTCTCTCTCTCTCTCTCCAACAAGTGCAACACATCGACCGACAACTACCGCAGCCTGCATGAACAGAACTGAACTTTATATTTCCATCTGACAATTCATTATCCCCTAGACAACGATAGAGCTTGTTTTAGTATTGATTACTATTATATCCACACTTTTAGGTTTAGTATTGCTAACATATATTATCTGTATATTTGCATTGATATTGTTTTGTATATTTTTACTATTAAACACTGTTGAAAATAGTACCACCAGACACCAACGGACACTTCTATCTTTGCTGGTAAGACACCCAGTTACGGGGTTCATAACAAAATACACAGAGGCAGTGAGTACCTGGAGTGAGCTGTTCAGTGTTTGCATCATTGGTTATCTACCGCGGGTTCAGTATCCTCACCATGTTTGGAAATTCACACTCACCATCGCCTGTCTGTGAGCAGCTGTTTATTAAAAAAAAACACTGGATGCTGGAGACCTGAAATCAAATCAAAAAAATGTTCAAAGCCATTTTGATACAGGGTGTTGGACCTGAAAAATCATCTTTCCACAGATGATCTTTATCTGTTGAATGTTCATTTCGTTTTTAGCTTTTTAGTACATTGCTTTGGAAGGGGTTAAGTCTCTTGGGAAGCGCAGTTGAGTGGAACTGGGAAATTTGGTTGAAAACTATCAGGTTGAATCTGTGTTGATGCCACCCAATGTGGAAAATGGGAAAGATGTGCTAAACTCTCGGTGTGGGCTGTGACCCAGTGAGGTTGGGTCCCGGGATAGATGCCACTAATTTTTTAACCAGATAAAATTAATTCGGGGATCAAGTTTCCCGGGTTTATGAAATGATCTGCTAGTATTTCTGTTCTGTGCTCAGATATTTGATTCTATAGTTCCTTTGGAAGAAAAGCAGGGAATTGAATTTCCATTCTGTCCCTCACAGGGTGAGCCTGTGATTAAACATGTTGTTTTGTGATTGCACCAGTAGAAAGAGACCGGGGTTTCAGAATTCAATTCACATTTGGAAATTCCCCCTCACTCTCACCTGTCTATCTGCCAGCGGGAGTCAAAGTGAAACTCAAGATGCTGGAGATAGAACAGAACATGGAACAGTACATCACAGGAACCGGTCCTTCGGCCACAATGGTGTGCTAAACCAGCTAAAAAAGATATCAAGTCCCCCCCCAAAAAAACTAATCCGTTCGACTTACACAATATCCATATCCTCTCGATCTTCCTCACACCCATGTGCCTATCTAAACGTGTCTTCAAAGACTCCGATGTATTGTCTTCCACCACCATAACAGCAGCTCATTCCAGGCATTCACCATTCCCTCCCTGAGTAAAACAACTTACCCTCACATTTCCTTTGCATCTACTCCCTCACACCTTCAATGCATGTCCTCTGGTATTGGACATGTCTAACCAGCGAAGAGATACTCCCTGTCTACTCTATCAATGTCTTTCATAATCTTATAAAACTCTAACAGATTTCTCCTCAGTCTCCACCGCTCCAAGAAGAACAACCCAAGATTTCCAGTAAAAATTGGGTAATATTTGAATCCATTCTGATGAAAGGTTAGGAAACCGAATTGTTAACTTGGTCCTCTCCCCACGGCAGTTCCTTACTTGCTGAGCATTTCTAGTGATTCCAATTTCTCTTTATTACATTCACTCTGGAACATATTAAATTTTCTGCGAATGGAGCAGTGCAGCTACACTTGTTTTGTGATTGTAGATAGATAGATAGATAGATAGATAGATAGATAGATAGATACTTTATTCATCCCCATGGGGAAATTCAACATTTTTTTCCAATGTCCCATACACTTGTTGTAGCAAAAACTCATTACATACAATACTTAACTCAGTAATAATATGATATGCATCTAAATCACTAACTCAAAAAGTTTTAATAATAGCTTTAAAAAAAAAGTTCTTAAGTCCTGGCAGTTGAATTGTAAAGCCTAATGGCATTGGGGAGTATTGACCTCTTCATCCTGTCTGAGGAGCATTGCATCGACAGTAACCTGTCGCTGAAACTGCTTCTCTGTCTCTGGATGGTGCTATGTAGAGGATGTTCAGGGTTTTCCATAATTGACCGTAGCCTACTCAGCGCCCTTCGCTCAGCTACCGATGTTAAACTCTCCAGTACTTTGCCCACGACAGAGCCCGCCTTCCTTACCAGCTTATTAAGACGTGAGGCGTCCTTCTTCTTAATGCTTCCTCCCCAACACGCCACCACAAAGAAGAGGGCGCTCTCAACAACTGACCTATAGAACATCTTCAGCATCTCACTGCAGACATTGAATGACGCCAACTTTCTAAGGAAGTACAGTCGACTCTGTGCCTTCCTGCACAAGGCATCTGTGTTGGCAGTCCAGTCTAGCTTCTCGTCTAACTGTACTCCCAGATACTTGTAGGTCTTAACCTGCTCCACACATTCTCCATTAATGATCACTGGCTCCATATGAGGCCTAGATCTCCTAAAGTCCACCACCATCTCCTTGGTCTTGGTGACATTGAGACGCAGGTAGTTTGAGTTGCACCATATCACAAAGTCCTGTATCAGTTTCCTATACTCCTCCTGTCCATTCCTGACACACCCCACTAAACAAACAGTAAAGAAATCAGAGCTTTTCCCTGTAAATTATCCTGGTACCAGTTGTCTCTCCTTTTAATCTTGGACATGTGTTCAGTACAATTGTTGATAACAAGGTTCACAAAATAAGTCGGGGAATGATGAGTATGCATGTGGAGCATGTGATAGCCCTCAGCCTGAGTTCGGTAGAGTTCAAAGGGATGGTGGTTGTGGGGGGGGGGGTGTGGGTGGGAGTGATTATTTACACCAACTAAATAACAACAAGCCTGGATACAGTGGGAATGCAGAGGGTGTCTTGATTAGACGGAGTGTCTGGGATCTGAGAGTGCAGCCTCAGAATAAAGAAGCTTCACTTTAAAACTGAGACGAGAGAAATTACTTTAGCCAAATGTTGGTTGATCTGTGGAATTTGATGCCACAGTGGATGATAGAGGCTATTGTTGGGTATATTCATGTTGTGGATTGTGAGGTTGAGTGTTATAGCAGGGAAGCAAGAATACGGTGTTGGAAATAAAATCCTCCACAATTGATTACGGAGCAGACTAGAATGACTGAATCACCTAATTCTACTCCTATGTATTATGACTTGTATCTTATACCATGACTGAGCTCCGGTATGTGTATCCCATCGCAAACAAGAGAGAATCTTCAGATGCTGCGAAGCAACACATACAAAATGCTAGAGGAATTCAACAGGCCAGGCAGCATCTATGGAAGAGAGTCAAGTCGACGTACAGATGCTGCCTGTTCTGCTGAGTTCCTCCAGCATTTTGTGTGTGTTCCTTTGTATCCCATGTCAGGTTTTGTAATGTGTGAGGGATAGTTCCAGATTTCTTCACTCGGATCATTATTTATGCATTCCAGATTTAAATTTCAGTTTAGTGCTTAGTTCTCCTTTGTGTTGTTAACGTGCTTCATCATCTCTCTGGTTAAAGATAGACCTACAGTGAGAGATTTACTGGAAGAAAAGCCCACAAATGGAAGCAAACCGTGACTGAGGACAAGGGAACAGCAACAAGTGAACCAGCCCGAGGACTGAGAGCATCAACTGGAGAGAACCATTCTGACTCAGAGTTTCCATTGATTCAGTCAGGAGAAAGTTTGGTGAGTCTCATTTCCTCTAACACTGGTCCTTCGGACATTACATATCTGTAACAAGGAAGGTAAGAAATAGCTGGAGCGGGACTGAATAAATGTAGAAGTGCCAGTTACGTCAGTTGCAATCACTCCAGATTTGATAATTGCTGTCAGCATCCCAGCTCTGTGAAGCCACGCACATTCCCTCACATAACTTGCTCATTTCAAACTCTTATCGCTTCTGCTGTTTCATTGCTTGGCTGTGTTAGGTTGTGATCATCTCAAAATGCAGTGAGAATTTTCTCCAGTACATTATCCTGGTACCAATTGTCCTGTTTTTCCCCCCGGAAATGCATTCAGTACAGCTGTTGATAACAAGGTTCAGAGAATAGTCCGAGGAATGATAAGCATTATGCATGTGGAGCATTTGATGGCCCTGGGCCTGTGTTCAGTGGAGTTCAAATGGTTGGCGGGTTAGGACAGGGGTGATTATTTACACCGACTGAATGACAGGAAGTCTGGTTGCAGTGGAAATGGAGAGGGTGTCTTGATTAGACGGAGAGTCTGGGATCTGAGAGTGCAGCCTCAGAATAAAGAAGTTTCACTTTAAAACTGAGATGAGAGCAATTACTTTAGCCAAATGTTGGTTGATCTGTGGAATTTGATGCCACAGAGGGTGGTGGAGGCTGTCGTTGGGTACATTCATGTTCTGGATTGCTAAATAGGTTGAGTGATGTAGCAGGGAAGCAAGAATACGGTGTTGGAAAAAAAATCCTCCATGATTGATTTTGGAGCAGACTAGAATGGCCGAATCACCTACCGTAGATTCCGGATTTTAAGCCGCTACTTTTTTCCCACATTTTGAACAGCTTTGAACTCTGCGGCCTTTAATACAGAGCGGCTAATACATGGTTTTTTTTCATGCCCCCAAAAACATTTTGCCTCGTAACAGTAGACCAATAAAATTGATGAGTAGTTCACAGAGGTCCAATGAAATTGTACGATAAATCAGGCGCACTTTCACAATTAAATTATTGTAAATCAGTCATTTGTACTCACCCTCATCAACATGGAAAACACTTGAAGAAAAGCATTGTGCTGCCTTTATGGCAGTTATTTAGTTTATAATATTTTCGCTTAGTAATTCATTTTCTAGTTAAAGTTAGAAGAGTTTTAACTATATTTGTTTTCTGTACTACATCGCGGGATGCTATGACGTCACACCCGGTTTCGCAGCGTCTTGTGGGAAAACGCCGGTTTGCGATAAACGGGACGGCGGGGGGGAGCGGCGGAGCGAAAACGCTGCTTTTAAGTTAAAGGCGATCAATAACTTTTCCTGGTAGGCTACAGTATATATATTTTTTACCAGTCGTTAGGAGATATTGGAATGTTGTTCAGTAAAGAAGTATACGCAACGTATATTTAAAAGTAGCCGCGTTACAGGCACGGTTCGAAAAAAAGCATTTGCAATATGTATTTGTTTTTGTTACCATATGGATTTAATTAAAAGTTAAAAAATCCTCACATGTAATATCTTTCTGTTTAAATATCTCATATTACAACGTGGGACACCTGCGGCCGAAAATCCGGTGCGGCCTG
This sequence comes from Hemitrygon akajei, assembly GCF_048418815.1. Lineage (NCBI taxonomy): Eukaryota > Metazoa > Chordata > Chondrichthyes > Myliobatiformes > Dasyatidae > Hemitrygon > Hemitrygon akajei. The sequence continues at coordinate 1,215,806 of NW_027331986.1, forward strand.
TACAAGTAAAAAATTGATTTTATTTCTAAAATTAGAGCCAGCGGCTTTTAATCAGGTGCGCTCTGTAGTCCGGAATCTACGGTAATTCTACTCCAATGCATTATGATTTGTATCTTATACCATGACTGAGTGATGACTTCTTTGTGTCCCATCACAAACAAGAGAAAGTCTTCAGATGCTGCCAAGCAACACATACAAAATGCTGGAGGAATTCAGCAGGCCAGGCAGCATCTATGGAAGAGAGTAGAGTCGACATACAGATGCTGCCTGGCCTGATGAGTTCCTCCAGCAATTTTGTGTGTGTTTCTTTGTATCCCGTGTCAGGCTTTGGAAAGTGTGAGGGGCAGTTACAGATTTCTTCACTCGCATCATTATATATGAGTTCAAGTTCCAATAAGTTTAATTCTTTGTTCTGCTTTGTATGAGTAACATGCTTCATTATCTCTCTGGTTAAAGGAAGACCTGACCTGTGAGATTTATTGGAAGGAAAGCCCACGACAGGAAGAAAATCACAACTGAAAACGAGTGAACAGCAACAATGAACCAGCCCGAAGACGGAGAGCAGCAAATCGAGATAACCCATCTGACTTGGCATCTCCATTGATTCAGTCAGGAGAAAGTTTGATGAGTCTTATTTACCCAAACACTGGTCCTTTAGACATTACATTTCTGTATCAAGGAAGGTAGGAAATAGCTGGACTGGGACTGAATAAGCCTCGGAATACCAGTATGCATCTGTCAGACCCATTTGCACTCACTGCAGATTTGCTAATTACTCTGGGAAGCCACGCACATTCCCTCATATTGTTTACTCATTTCAAACTCTTATCAGTTCTGCTGTTTCCTTGCTTGGCTGTGTTACATCACAATAATTTCAAAATGCATTGAGAATTTCCTCCCTTTATAAGAGGCCGCAGTTTTTTCCTGCTCTAGTGATTGCAGAAATGTGGAATTACCGTGAACTACAGCAACATGTCATTGACTCCTCTGTCTATTGCAAGCTGCAACGATATACTTGCCCTCGAGTATGTTGTCACACAAGCCTCCGCAAACCCTCTTGAAGCCAAATGTCCCAGCACCACATTTCAGTCTTAACTAGCAAATGCCAACCAATAATTTACATTTGTATACCCTGTCGCCATCAAGTACTTTTCTACTAATAAATTGTCAGAACCTACGAATCTGTGATTAAGCATATTTAGGATTTATAACGAAGTTATGTTCCCATCTGGCCCTGTACCAAAGGCATGGGTTATATCTGTACTTGAGATGTCCCTGCAGCCAGGACTTCTGGAGCTGCCGGGGTTAGTTTAAACTCAGTCGTTGCGGGATAGGAACCAGAGTGTTTGGTCAGATGATAGAAGAGTTGATATAAAGGTAGATGCGAAGTTCACAGAGACTGTGGAAGGATCGGTTGTGGACAGGGCATCATGTAGTTAGTCAGAAATGTCTTTAATTCAATACAATATGTATTAAGAATACGAGTAACTTAGAACATGGATGGTACATGTTATCACCATTACACAGACCAGACTGTTACAAGGGCAGGATTAGTGTTTGATGCTCCAAGTTTTAGTTGTTTCATAATACATATGGGGGGGGGGTGAAAGGCGGAGAATTGTCTTTACTAATTAGGAATCATATGATAGTTACATAAACAGAGGACATCAATGTGGGTGGAAATCAGCAAAGGGAAGGGGGCTATCATTCTGGAAGTATTCTATAGGCCTCCCCCAAAGCCACTAGGATAATGAGAGCAGATAACTTGGCAGTTTTGGGAAAGGTGCAAAAACATCAAGGTTATTATCATTATTAATCTCAACTTTCCTGATGTTGATCCCACCTCCTTGTTCCAAAATGTGTCAATGGGGCAGAATGCATTGTGCTTCCAGGAAGGATTCTTGACGTAGTATGTGGATGGGCTAACTGGAGGATTTGCCATACTGTATCTAGTTTGAGGCAGTTGATGCCAGTCAGGTGACAGATGTCACGATGGGTGACCTTTTTGAGATAGAGACCACAACACCCCAACTTTTATCAATGTCATGGACAAGGATAGTAGCAGACGATACGTGGCAGTATTTAATCAGTGGATGGATAGTTACAATGGTATTCGAGGCATCTTGGGGGTGTAAATTGGGAAAACATTCTCAAAGGGAAATGCAAGATGGAACTGTGAAGTTTGTTTCAGGAACACTTGAATGCGGTTCGGGGTAGATTTGTTCCACACACAGTGAAAGAATGTTTATATAAACGAACCGTGGTTCACAAGGGATGAAAACATTTAAGCAAGAGGGAAAAGGAAGCATTATTTAGGTACAGTAAGCAACATTCAAGCGAGGCTCTAGAGAATTATTTGGTATCCTGGAAGGAACTTAAGAAGTGACATAGAAGTCAAAGGGAACTTGAGAAGTTCTTGGGAAGTAGGATAAAGGAAAGCCCAAGGCGTTCTACATGTGGGTGAAGAAGTGGAGGAGGAATAACTTTAGGGTAGGATACTCAGGAGCAAAGATGGAAACATGCTTGGACGATGCAGTGATAGGTGAGGTGCTTAATGAATGCTTTGATTCAGAGTTACCAATGAGATGGACAGTGATTGTGATGATAGCATAATATTGCCATTCTGCTAAGAAAGTGATGTTGTTCAATCTACCAATAAACACCATGTTACTACAGAAAGTGAGGGGTGATTACGGGGCATTGACAATGAACATTGCATCCTCTCTGGCCACAGGGATAGTAACACATGATTGGAGGCTGTCAAATGTTGTTATGTAATTCAATAAACCCAATGGGTTTAAATCCTGGGGTTGATAGACCAGTGAGTGTTACATCGGGGGTGGGCAAACCCTTGGAGCAGATACTTAAGGATAGGAAATTTGAGCATCTGGAGAAGCATAATATTACTACGGGTTGCCATTTTGGCTTTTTGATGGTGAGTGGAGAAAATGGAAGGGCAGGTGCGGGAGATAATTTTCCACAGTATGGACCAGTCACACACAGAATATCTACTAACATTTGTATCAACAGAGACTGATCAGGAATCACTACGGCATGGTGCATGGAAAGTTGTGTTCAACAATACTTTTTAAGGTTTTTCAAGATGATTATCAATGAGGGTGGGGGAGTGGATGTTGTACATTGAACTCCAGTAAAGCCTTTGGCAAGGTGCCTCATGACAGCTTGGTCTGGAAGATAAGGTCCTATGCGGTACAGAGAGAGAAAGTTAGATGGATTCAAAAATTTCCTTAAAGGTAGCAAGCAAAGAGTGATGGTTGAAGGTTTCTCCTGAGAGCGAAGGCGGGTAACTAGTGGTGTACCGCAAAACTACAAGTAACATTTGATATTTGTTAGTTGATAGCAATGAAGTGAATGCAGGTGCACAAGGCTTGACTGGTTAGTTCGTGGGTGACGCAAAATTAGTAGATGTTACTCACGGTGAAGATTATCGTAGCTTATAGCGGATCTAAATGGGCAGAGGAGTGGTAAATAGATTGCAAAACCAACACGAGCAGCAACGGTTTCATGCAAAGTTTGGTGATGATGTGGAGGGGAGCAGCCAGAGGAAGTGGGTGAGGCAGGCACGATTGTATAATTCCAGAAGCAGTTGGGATGTGAATATGGAATAAAGAGGCCAGGAGGGAAATGGGTCCAACACAGGAAATTAGCACCATCTAAGTGTACACTGTGGTCGGCATTGTCTCGATGGGCTGAAGGGTCTGTATCTGCGCTCTTTTGCTCTGTGACTATCAGTAGGATGCGCCAGGTATCACCAGACCGACATACAGACATGGTGTGGGAGTTGATGTTTGTTCCCTAAGCACACTGCTGCTCTGATACAGAGGCTGACAGTACTGTCACATTTGCAAAGTAATCCTATTCTCTCTGACACACTATCTGCTTGTTTTGTGTAATTCAGAGCATCACCAGCAGGTGGGGCTGTCCTGCATCGCGACCAAAGTGTAAACAAGACGACAATCAACAATCGTTAGTCAGAATCAGAATGGACACAGGTATGATCACTGGGATCTTTATAATTAAACTTAAGCCCTGTTGATTAAGAAACTTACACAGGCGCTAACAGGGCAGAGAAAAGTTTCATCAAGTAGTGTCATTGATCCCACTGGTAAAGCGGCTTTGTGTAGTCGGTCAATCCAACAGTTCCAGCTCAGGGACCTGACACCGGTAATGGTCGAATGACTCCGCTCACCAGGCAAAGCTTCACCTGAGTGAAAGGAGCAGAAGACCCTGAATCAGCAGGTTGAGAGTGAAACACAAACAGGAATGTGACAGCGGTGTTGTTTGTTATGTAAAAGTCCAGGTTCAGGGTTTGTTGCACATCAGGGCCGGTTTAGAGGTGAAAGACATCTCCAACTTCCATTTATAAAATTCAGACGCAGGTGATTGGAGCATTTCCGGGATTTCAGGAATTGTGTGATAATACAACATTTCACGTTTTGGCAGGGCAGCTATCAACTCCCCCCTTGCTGCGCAGAGTAGATGAGGGGAATTTTCCGAACTCTGTTTTCTGTAGCCGAGCCGAGAACATTGTCAGCCTTGGAAATGGCTGAAGATCAGGAGACACTTCATTTTAGATGAACTTGTGGTCTGCTTCGGTGCATCACTATCTGGTATGGAGGGGCTACTGCACAGGACCGAAAGAAGCTGCAGAATGTTGTAAATCTAGTCAGGTCCATCTTGGGTACTCGCCTACAAATTTCCCAAGACATCTTTAGGAAACGGGGTCTCAGAGAGGCAGCGTCCATTATTAAGGACGTCCAGCACCCAGGGCATGCCCTTTTCTGACTGTTATCATCAGAAAGCAGGTACAAAAGCCTGAAGGTACACAACTCAGCGATTCAGGAGCAGCTCCTTCCCCTCTGCCATCCAATTCCTAAATGGACATCCAATCTTTGGACACTACCTTACTTTATTTTTAATATACATTCTTTATGATTTTGCATGTTTTTTTAAAATCTATTCAATATACGTAATTAGTTTACTTATTTGTTTATTATATTTTATTTTATCCATTATTATTTGTTACCTGCTAGATTATGTGTTGCATTGAACTGCTGCTAAGTTAACAAATTTCACGTCACATGCCGGTGATAATAAACCTGTTTCTGTTTTTCATCCACCAATCCATGTCCGGTCTGTGGCCAAAAGGTGAACGTGATTTCTCAATATTTCCCTCTTGAGATGACCTGCTACCTGAATTTAAATTCCCAGTATCTCTGATGGGAGACCCGGTATAACGAGTGACCAACTGTCTCTGTCTCCTGTAGGCACTGTGATTGTGCTCAACCCTGTGATTCCAGGTGGAATGAAAGAGAGATTACAGCCTGGAAACGGGTCCTTCGGCCCAACTAATTCATGCTGTTCTAATTGTCTCTGAGCTTGCCCGATTTCCCAGCAGCTTTTCCCAAATTTCCCTTGCAAACTTCTTCTATTCTTTTTCCTGCCCACATCTTCTCAACTTTGTAATTTTATTTGTGTTACAGCCTCCTCTGGTTGCACGTAATTTATACCCATCACCTGCTCCGTGGAAAAAAAATGCTTCTTCAGTCCCTTTTGTACGAATGAACGCATGAAAGAATGAATGAAATTGTATTTCGGTCAGTACAAACATAACAGAAAACAGCATTTTCAACGATGATTTGATAAGACAAAATTAAATAATAATAAAAAAACAAGAACATGTAGATATTCTTTAAAACTGACCAAAAGGGCATCAGCTGAAGCTACAGCTTATTATGCTTTCCCCTCTTACTTATACAGAAAACATATTTGGTGTCAATCATCACATCAAAAATGTCATAATCATTTAACAGAAATCCAATTCCGAGTATCATTTATTTACATCACTGCCATTCATTTTAAATCATGCATTTTTATATTTGTTCATTAAATGTGTAAGGTTACCATTCAAGCTCCCATGATCCAGGGCAAACAGTCCCAGCCAAGCCATTTAACACAAAAACCAAACAGCCCCATCCAGTAACGTACTTGTCAATCTCCCCGACACTTTTTCCGTCTGAATCACATCCATCCTATAGATTAGCGACTGCAAAAGCGAGACTTTAAGTTTAGCTGCTAGAAATGCACGCAAGACTCTCCCTTTGCCAATGACTTGTACAGTTGTTACCTGACAATCATCATCCAAGAGATGGGATGGGACCCTGGGACCAGGCATCATGGGCTTCAAGGTTATGGTCAGTCTGTAACCCAGGGGACTGGACATTGTTCGTATCAAGGCAATGGACAGTCTGTGACCCAGGGGACAAGACAGTGTGTGACAAAGCAAACAAAGAACGTGTGATCTAGAGGATCGGACCATCAGTAATCCGGTGGCTTGTCTGTGAGTGACACAGGTGACTGGACAGTTTGTGATCCAGGGAGATTTATGTCTGTGGGAGATAACCCCATTGATAATTCCCGCTCTCACCTGATGCCGTTCCATTAATAACTGCTGGTTATCAGTGTGTTCAACTAATGCATAGTCGGTTATCAGTATTACTGTTTCTATCCAGTTCTTTTCTGAGAGTGGCTTATTGGGATGATCTCCTAGCAGGAAGTGTGGTTCACATTCAGCAGCACAGTTCCACTCCAAATCTGGTCAGCCGGAGTCTCAGCTCCATTGCAGACACCCATTGTGAATCTTTGTTCGAGTATAAATCACTCTAAACCTGCATCATTTACTTCAGGTGGGAAATTAAATCGGGCATGGAAAGTACTCAAGCAGTTTTTACCAGGCAAATCACTAAGGGAAGATGATCGGGACACGGGGAGCAAGGTGCCAAAGCAGGGTCAGATTGAGAGCAATGTCCCAATGGAATGTGGTCCGGCCGCAGCGGAAGTGAAGCAAATTCAGCCCAGAGGCAGTGACGTCAGAGACACTGAGCAGGACCCTGGAACCAGCAGAAGTGAGGCGACTGCTTGTCAGCCCAGAGACAGTGACGTCAGAGACACTGAGCAGGACCCTGGAACCAGCACAAGTGAGGCGACTGCCTGTCAGCCCAGAGACAGTGGCATCAGAAACACTGAGCAGGACCCTGGAACCAGCACAAGTGAGGCGGCTGCCTGTCAGCCTGGAAGCTCATTGAACATGGAATTATCAACACTCCCACAAGGAGCAGGTGAGTGAAATGTGAGGGTGATGTGTTCACAGAATGAGGTAGGAAGGCGGGTAAATGTGTTTCTTTGTTGGATGGTTGGTCAGAGAGGGGAACTGTGTGGGTGTGGTACATGTGGTGTAGTGGGCACCCGTTACCCCACTACAGGAAATGTATTCCCTGCTCTGATGATTTCCAGGATGTGTATCGGAGGAAATGCAGCTATCCAGATAAGAGAGTATTTCCAGGATATGAGTTATGGGAAATGTATTCGCCAGGATGGAGAGAGTATCTCTGGGAAGTGACTATCATTGACAGTCCCAACATTTATTGCTCATCTTAAACTGAAATTGGTGAGTGGATGGGACGGTGGGAGAGATAGGTTTCTAGTGAATGTGGTCCTTCTGGTAACGTAATGCCCAGCGCATTGATGGGTCTGTTTTAAGGCCAATGTTGATTAGGGCAAAATATGTGTTTCCAGCTGAAAGCAGGTGAACACTGAGGTTCAAGACATGACTGGTTTGTTGAGTTGGGTGAGAGCGGTGGAGACAAGCGATATTTGAGTCTGTGACTACATTCTCTTTTTATATTCGCAGAGCCAGAGTTTACAATCTCTGACCTCCTGGCAGAGGGGGAGGAGTATCAACTGTACCAACTGACAAAGTTCTACAGGGACAGACTCAAACAAGCGATTGAAGAAAAGGTTGAAAGACTCGGTTGGATGTTGACAAAGGAGGGTCATTTCAGTAGAGAAGAAAATGAGGTGAGTGTCATAAGGGGGGCGTTGAGACGGGACACAAATGTTGACACTGAAGTACTAGGAACAGGGTGGGACAAAGCAAAGGGACTGGACATGGCGTTCGTGGAGCTCGTGGGGTTGCTGGCCATCGTGGAGATCTTGGAGTTCGTGGAGATCAGGAGGCTTGGGGTTCTTGGAGGCTAGGGTAGAAGGAGGTTATAGTCCTGGGTTCTTGGGAATCTTGGAGACTTGGGTTCCTGATGTCCATGGAGACTTGGAGACCTTGGGTACTTGGGTTCCTGGAGTTCATGGAGACAGACAGACAGCCATACTTTATTGATCCCGATGGAAATTGTGGTCCTGGAGGACTTAGAGTGCTTGGAGGCTTGGGTAGCTCCAGGCTAGAGCCTTGGGTTCTCTGGAGACTTGGTGTGCTTGGAGGCTTCCGTACTTGGGCTCCTGGAGTTCTTGTAGACTTGGGTTTCCTGGAGGACAGAGTGCTTGGCGGCTTGGGTTGCTCAACGCTAGAGTCCTGGGCTCTTGGAGCTAGCCTCCTGGGTGGGCCGCGGGACTCCTGGGTAAGACGCGGGACACAACCCGACGGAGGCAAGGGACAGGAAGGGACAGAACCGGCTGAGTCTTGGGTTCTCTGGAGACTTGGATTGCTTGGAGGCTTGGGTAGCTCGAGGCTTGAGTCTTGGGTTGCTCAAGGCCAGAGTCTTGGGTTCTTGGAGGTAAACTCCTGGGCGGGTCACGGGACTCCTGAGCAGGACACGGAACACAACCCGACGGAGACAAGGAACAGGAAGGTACAGAACGGGCCAGAGTCTTGGCTTCTTGGAGCTAACCTCCTGGGCGGGCCACGGGACTCCTGAGCAGGACACGGGACACAACCCGACGGAGACAAGGAACATGAAGGTACAGAACGGGCCAGAGACTTGGGTTCTTGGAGCTAGCCTCCTGGGCGGGCCACGGGACTCCTGAGCAGGACACGAGACACAACCGACGGAGACAAGGAACAGGAAGGCACAGAACCAACCGCAGGGCAACGGCAAATGGCCTGACCTACCCGACGGATGCAAGGGAAAGGAAGGAAGCTTGGTCTGAGGTGGTTTCAAGACTCGAGGTGGCAGGTAAACTCAGCGGGCTACAGGACAGTCAAATCCATAACTCACTGAAAGAACACGCCTTCCACCAGTGGGTTACACCAAGCAGAGACTGACAGGACAACCCCCCAACTACCCTCAATCCCAGAGCCACTTTTATTCCCAGCCAACAAGATGAGCATCAGGTGCAAATGCTTGAGTCCAATCCGAAACAAGGGACAGTCAGAGGACCCGGAGTCCGGAGTCCGTGGACCGGAATGTGGATTTAGGACCGGACCATCACAGTGTGTGTATCTAGTGTATTGTCACTGAACTGGTGCTATGAGAGGGAATAGTGATCAATATTAATCCTGGCACCTTCTAGGAGTTCGACATGGCAATGGAGACTTTGATCTCTGACTTGACTCCAGCAGATCTGGTTTCAGCTGTTAAGGTGGGGAGCACTGGGAACTGCAGGTTCAGCTTCACCTTTTCCTCTCACACCTGCTGTATTTAGCAATGTGATATAAGAGCAGTGACTGCATATCTGGACTGTTGTACAGGCATTCAGTCCAAAACTAATTTTTTCATCTTATCAGGGCCGTCGGTCAATTCCTCTCAGGTCGTTAATTCAGGATGAATATTAAACTGTGAGATTGTAAATTGGGCCATCTGGGTGCACTGCTGTACTTGAGGGAGGGAAACCTGCTAACCACAGCTGGTCTGATCTCCACCTGAGCTCCTAAACAATAAGTGGCTGACTTGTCATAGTCATAGCAAAGTACAGCACAGAAACAGGCCTTTTGGTCCATCTATTCCATGCTGGGCTACTGAAACTGCCTATTCCCATTGACCTGCACTGGGCCATGGCGCTCTATACACTTATCATTCATGTATCTATCCAGACTTCTCTTAACCGCTTGTACTGCTTGTGCTGCTAGCTCGTTCTACACTCTCACCATCCTCTGAGTGAAGGTGTTTCGGTAGGGAACGAAATAGGTCAAGTGATGGAGGTATGTGTTGGGGAGCACTTCGGGCTCAGTGATCAAAATGCCATTAGCTTCAATATAATTTGGAGAAGGATAGGACTGGACCCAGGGTAGAGATTTTTGATTGGAGAAAGGCTAATTTGAGGAGATGCAAAAGGATTTAGAAGGAGTGGATTTGGGACAATTTGTTTCATGGGAAGGATATCATAGATAAATGGAAGTCATTTAAAGGTAAAATTCTGAGGGTACAGAATGTTTATGTTCCTGTTCGGTTGCAAGGAAAGGTTAAAACTTTGAGAGAGCCATGGTTTCTAAGGGATATTGGAAACTTGGTTAGAAAAAAGAGAGATATCTACAATAAATATAGGCAGCATGGAGTAAATGAGGTGCTCGAGGAATATAAAGAATGTAAGAAGAATCTTAAGAAAGAAATTAGATAAGCTAAAAGAAGATACAAGGTTGATTTGGCAAGTAAGGTGAACATAAATCCGAAGGGTTTCTACAGTTATATTAATAGCAAAAGGATAGTGAGGGATAAAATTGGTCCCTTAGAGAATCAGAGTGGACAGCTATGTGTGAAGCCGGAAGAGTTGGGGGAGATTTTGAACAACTTCTTTTCTTCGGTATTCACTAAGGAGAAGGATATTGAATTATGTAAGTAAGGGAATCAAGCAGGGAAGTTATGGAAACTATGACGATTAAAAAGGAAGAAGTACTGGATCTTTTAAGGAATATAAAAGTGGATAAATCTCCGGATCCAGACAGGATATTCCCTAGGACCTTGAGGGATGTTAGTGTAAAAATAGCAGGGGCTATGACAGAAATATTTCAAATGTCATTAGAAACGGGGATGGTGCTGGAGGATTGGCGTATTGCTCATGTGGTTCCATTATTTAAAAAGGGTTTTAAGAATAAACCTAGAAATTATCGGCCTGTTAGTTTGACGTCAATGGTGGGTAAATTAATGGAAAGTATTCTTAGAGATGGTATATATAATTACCTGGATAGACAGAGTCTGATTAGGAACAGTCAGCATGGATTTGTGCATGGAAAATCATGCTTGACAAATCTTATTGCATTTCTTGAAGAGGTTATGAGTAAAGTTGATAAGGGTAAAGCAGTGGATGTTGTCTATATGGACCTCAGTATGGCCTTTGACAAGGTTCCGCATGGAAGGTTAGTTAAGAAGGTTCAAGCGTTAGGTATTAATATTGAAGTAGTAAAATGGATTCAACAGTGGCTGGATGGGAGATGCCAGAGAGTAGTGGTGGATAACTGAACAGAAAGTATGCTGCAGATGCTGTGGTCAAATCAACACATATCAACAGTTTCGGTCCGGAACGTTGACTGTTCATTGCCTGACCTGCTGAGTTCATCCAGCTTGTTTGTATGTGGTGGATAACTGTTTGTCAGGTTGGAGGCCAGTGACTAGTGGTGTGCCTCAGGGGTCTTTACGGGGTTCAGTGTTGTTTGTCATATACATTAATGATCTGGATGATGGGTTGGTAAGTTGGATAAATAGGTATGCAAATGATACTAAGGTAGGTGGCGTTGTGGATAATGAAGTAGGTTTTCAAAGCTTGCAGAGAGATTTAGGCCAGTTAGAACAGTGGGCTGAATGATGGCAGATGGAGTTTAATGCTGATGTGTGAGGTGCTACATTTTGGTAGGAATAATCCAAATAGGACATACATGGTAAATGGTAGGGCATTGAAGAATGCAGTATAAGGGAGTGATCTAGGAATAGTGGTGCATATTTCCCTGAAGGTGGGATCTCATATGGATAGGGTGGTAAAGAAAGCTTTTGGTATGCTGGCCTTTATATATCAGAGCACTGAGTATAGGTGTTGGGATGTAATGTTAAAATTATACAAGGCATTGGTAAGGCCAAATTTGGAGTATTGTGTACAGTTCTGGTCACCAAATTATAGGAAAGATGTCAACAAAATAGAGAGAGTACCAAGAAGATTTACTAGAATGTTACCTGGGTTTCAGCACCTAAGTTACAGGGAAAGGTTGAACAAGTTAAGTCTTTATTCCTTGGAGCGTAGAAGGTTGAGGGGGGACTTGATAGAGGTATTTAAAATTATGAGGGAGATAGATAGAGTTGACGTGGATAGGCTTTTTTCATTGAGAGTAGGGGAGATTCAAACAATAGGACATGAGTTGAGAGTTAGGAGGCAACAGTTTAAGGGTAACACAAGGGGGAATTTCTTTATTCAGAGAGTGGTAGCTGTGTGGAACGAGCTTCCAGTAGAAGTGGTAGAGTCAGGTTCGGTATTGTCATTTAAAGTAAAATTGGATCAGTATATGGACAGGAAAGGAATGGAGGGTTACGGACTGAGTGCGGGCCAGTGGGACTAGGTAAGAGTAAGCGTTCGGCACGGACTAGAAGGGCCGAAATGGCCTGTTTCCGTGCTGTAGTTGTTATAATGTTATATGGTTATATGGACATATCAGAATGGGAATGGGACATGAAATTGAAATGTGTGGCCACTGACAGGGTGTAGGTTTTTGCAAGGGGGGGCGGGAAAGTAACTTCCGCCACCACCAACGGGTCCAACGTATAATTCTCCGTAACCTCTGCCACCTCCAATGGGATCCCACTACCAAGCACATCCTTCCTTCCCACCCCCTTCTGCTTTTCACAGAGATCACTCCCTACGCGACTCCCTTGTCCACTTGTTCCCCCCCCCCCATCCTTTCCCACCGATCTCCCTCCTGGCACTTATCCTTGTAAGCGGAACAAGTGCTACACCTGCCCTTACACTTCCTCCCTCACCACCATTCAGGGCCCCAGACAGTCCTTCCAGATGAGGCGACACTTCACCTGTGAGTCAGCTGGTGTGGTAAACTGCGTCCGGTGCTCCCAGTGTGGCCTTTTATCTATTGGTGAGACCCGACGCAGACAGGGAGACCATTTCGCTGAACACCTATGCTCTGTCCGCCAGAGAAAGCAGGATCTCCCAGTGGCCACACATTTCAATTCCACGTCCCATTAACATTCTGATATGTCTATCCATGTCCTCTTCCATTGTCAAAATGAAGCCACACTCAGGTTGGAGGAACAACACCTTATATATCGGCTGTGGAGCCTCCAAACGGATGGCATAAACATTGACTTCTCTAACTTCCGTTAATGCCCCTCCTGCCCTTTTTACCCCATCTCTGATATATTTATTTTTCTCCCCCTTCTTTTTTTTTATCTCTTTCTGCCCATCACTCTGCCTGTTCTCCATCTTGATCTGGTGCTCCCCTCCCCTTTCTTTCTCCCTAGACCTCCCGTCCCATGATCCTTTCCCTTCTCCAGCTCTGTATCCCTTTTGCCTATCACCTTTCTGGCTCTCAGCTTCACCCCACCCCCTCCGGTCTTTTCCTATCATTTCACATTTTCACTCCCCCTCCTACTTTCAAATCTCTTACTATTTTTCCTTTCAGTTAGTTCGGACAAAGGGTCTCAGCCCAAAACGTCAACAGCGCTTCTCCTTATAGATGCTGCCTGGCCTGCTGCGTTCCACCAGCATTTTTTGTGTGTATTGTTACGTATCCCGTAACTGGATCACTTACCAGCAAAGATAGAGAGGTCCGCTGAAGTCTGATGGTACCATTTTCAAACGTTTTTATTTATAAAGGGTTAGAAACGTAAGGTTAATACAAACATTCAGATAGCATACGTCATCAATACTCAATCTAAAGCGCAGGGGTAGTACTACTCAATAAGAAATAAGCTCTATCGTTGTCTAGGGGTTAAACGATTGTCCGATCGAAATATAAAAGTCACGCCAGTTCATGGAGGCTTTTTGCCGCTTGAGGGACCGCTGGGTGTTCACGGGTTGGAGAGAGAAAATAAACTTGCCAGCCTTCTGGACTCAAAGCGTGAGATCGAGAACGGGAGTTCCTCGTTGTCAGTCCGAAATCCTTTTCGGGGTTATTAGCCACTCGATTCCCTAGCTAGGGAACCCAAATCACACGTGGCTTCCGAGCAGCTTCCCGTTATTACGAGAGGAATGAGCAATGGTCTCCGTCTGGTGCGTCGCTGGAGTACCGCCTCCAGCCGTCTCCTTTTTATCATGACTGGCAGATTTGTAAATGTCAATCAAGGTAGGGTGATACCATCCCCACACCACATGGCCCGAGGGTGTCCATGTCCCTGATAGCTGGCACGTACTATAGAGTTGCAATTCACACAGGTGCCTCTAAGAACAATGGTCAACTCCGTTGCATTGTCTCTCATTTCCTGGGTCCAAGACCCGAATTAATAGCGATCTTGCGATTCTCTTGAAGGAGGGGGCTGGTCCCGCACCCTTCGGTTACTGTCGATGCAATGCTCCTCAGACAGGATGAAGAGGTCAATACTCAACAATGCCATTAGGCTTTACAATTCAACTGCCAGGACTTAAGAACTTTTTTAAAGCTATTATTAATGCTTTTTGAGTTAGTGATTTAGATGCATATCATATTATTACTGAGTTAAGTATTGTATGTAATGAGTTTTTGCTACAACAAGTGTATGGGACATTGGGAAAAATGTTGAATTTCCCCATGGGGATGAATAAAGTATCTATCTGTCTATCTATCTATCTATCTATCTATCTAACAGTATCTAACTTTGCTGCCACTTTGAATGAATTATGGACCTGTATTCCAAGTTCACTTTGTTCTACCACAATCCTCAGTGCCCTACCGGTCACTGTCTAAGATTGACCCTGCTTCGTCCTTCCAAAGTGCAACACGTCACACTTGTCTGCATTAAATTGCATCGGTCATGTTTCAGCCCATTTCTCAGCTGGTTTAGACACCACTGCAAGCTTTGGTAGCCTTCCTCTCTCTCCACTACACGTCCCCACTCTTGGAGTCATCTACAAATTTGCTGATTCAATTGACCACATTTTCATCCAGGTCGTTGATATAGATGACAAACAACAATGGACCCAGCACCGATCCCTGTGGCACAGCATGAGTTACAAACTCCCAGTCAGAGATTCAACAGTATATAACCTCTCTGTCTTCTTTGAAAAATCCAATGTCAAATCCAATTTACCACTTTAACTTGCATGCTGAGCAACTGAACTTTCTTGCCCACCCTCCTGTGCTTTACCTAGTCAAATGCCGTGCATTCCTTCGACAACAGCCATTTCCTTCGATTCATCAACTTTCCCGTAACTCCCTGGAAAAACTTTAAAATTGGTTAGACATGAACTACCACTTGATGTCTTATGACCCCAAAAATCAATGGGTTGTCCGAAAAGAGCATATATATCAGTCAAACCTTTTGGTGAGCTATTTTACATTAGTAGCTAACCTACTTCATATTTCGTATTTTCTCTACTTACGACTTTTTAGTTGCTTTCGGCTGTTTAGTAAAAGCTTTCCTCTATATATTTTTCTATATTCTGTGTCCTCTCCTTTGCTTTTGTGCTGGCTTTGACTTCCTCGTCAGCCACGGTTGATCATCCTCCCTCTGGTATAATTTTTCATCTTTGGGATTATCTACCTCTATCTGCGCCTTCCGAATCGCTCCCAGAATCCTCATCTATTCCTGCTTTGCTGTTGCCTCTGCTAGTGTCCTCTTCAAATTTATTTTCCCAGCTCCTTTCTCGTGTAATTCCTTTATTCCACTGTAATACGGATACATCTAACTTAAACCTTCTCCCTCTCAAACTGCAGTGTGGGTTCTGCTATTTTATGATCATTGCCTCTTACGGGTTTATTTAGCTGAAGCTCCCCAATCAAATCTGGTGCAATGCACAACATCGAATCCAGATCCGCCTTTCCTAGAGTGGGTTCAACCATAGACTTTTCTCAAAAGCCATCTCATAGGCATTCTATAAATTCCCTCACTTGGGATTCAGCACTGACCTGATTTTCCAAAGCTACCTGTGTATTGAAATTCCCCATGATTATTTTAACACTGAGCTCTTTACATGCCTCTTCTCTCTCCCACTGGAATTTGCAGCCCACGCCCTGGTTACTGTTCCATCAGGGTCATTTTTCCTAAGCAGTTTCTTAACATCTACATCGTCCATTCCGCTACCACCTCTTTATAAGAACATTTATCTTTCTATGAGAACGGAGTCAACCCAACCCTTTCACCTACCCGCCTATCCTTTCGATTAACTATTTATCCTTGGATGTAAGCACCCAAATATAATCATCTTTCGACGATGATTCAGTGATGCCTGCCATCCATTTTTGCTGTCTCGCTCTCCCCTCTGTTCTGTTCTTGTTGTCACATCTTTTTGATGTAATGTTGCACATTGATGGACAAGTAAGTTAATCATGTTGAATATACTCTAGGGTATCTGTAAATCCTTATTCTTACACACTATTGATTTAGAATTTCCTTCAGTTACTGTTTCTCTGTTAATGACTGAATGCAGGGAGGATGAGGCAGCAGCCCAGTGACTGCATCTGTTCTGAAGTTACCGGGGCCATGAACAGATACTTTCCTGTACATTCTCCATGTCTGTCTGTCTGCTCCACAATAAATTCATTGTTTCCTTTTATAGAAAGTCACTGAACTGACAGAGAAGGGAAACCGGACAGAAAGTTCCAGACTCTTCCTCAGTTTGGTGATGGGCAAAGGCTCCCGGGCCCGGAGGGCGATGTGGGAATCCTTTGTGATGTGGAGGACTGAGTTACCAAAATTGGACAGAATACTGAGGGAAATACAGGATCTAGGTATGTTAAAACCACGCACTGAACACAAAGGAATATTGAAATAAACGTTTTAGTTACATTGATTATTTTAGCTCTGTTTCCATGGATTTTGTTTTATATTTAAACAGGTCCTGATCCACAGGAATACATGAACATCAGCCAAGGGTTATCTGAGTTACCCACTCAATTGATAGGTGAGTGATGAAATGTACAGTTCAAATCACATCTCAAATGTTAATCTCTGACTTGGCAAAACCTCAGAATCAAAATTCGCCATTAATCATTCGCCGATCTCTGGATTCAGGTTACAATTCAGAGAATCTCTCCTTGCAGCCTGAATATTCGACATTGTATTTTTGTCTTAATCCAGCTGTTGGTACTGCTGAAGTCTTCACTCCAGGTTCTCACACTCTGGGAATTCCCACATACCCCAGACAGGCTCCTGATACACTGTATGACCCAGTCCAGGTGACTTTTCTATCTTCAGACCTTTCATATTCCAAGCCCCTTTTCCTTTGTAATAGCACTACACACACTTCTGTTTGCTGATATTCTTTACCTTTTGTAATTCCGCTAGTGACTTCCACAGAGTTTGTCTGGCATTTCCTTTTCGCCCGTTACTGCAACTACAACATCATTTTCCAGTGGTCATCTGGGAAAGAAAAAAAAATACTTTAGATACTTTGAAATCCTTTCTTATATTATTGACCATATCCTTGCACTTCCTGCACATTCATGTATATCTAGCAGCATCTATAACATATCTGCCACTGACATGACCCAGACAGTAACTTCCATGCATCCACAACTCTGTGAAAAAACTTACCACAATTGCTGTAAATTTACACCATCTCACCTTAACCAAATGCCCTCTGGTATTAGACACCAGTCTTATGTAAAACAAATAACAATAGACAATAGGTGCAGAAGTAGACCATTCGGCCCTTCGAGTCTGCACCGCCATTCTGAGATCATGGCTGATCATCTACTATCAATGCCCGGTTCCTGCCTTGTCCCCATGTCCCTTGATTCCCGTATCCATAAGATACCTATCTAGCTCCTTCCTGAAAGCATCCAGAGAATTGGCCTCCACTACCTTCCAAGGCAGTGCATTCCAGACTCCCACAACTCTCTGGGGGAAGAAGTTTTTCCTTAACTCTGTCCTAAATGACCTACCCCGTATTCTCAATCCATGCCCTCTGGTACTGGACTCTCCCAGCATCTGGAACATATTTCCTGCCTCTATCTTGTCCAATCCCTTAATAATCTTATATGATGCAATCAGATCCCTTCTCAATCCACTTAATTCCAGCGTGTACAAGCCCAGTCTCTCTGACCTCTCTGCGTAAGACAGTCCGGACATCCCAGGAATTAACCTCGTGAATCTACGCTGCACTTCCTCTATAGCCAGGATGTCCTTCCTTAACCTTGGAGAGCAAAACTGTACACAATACTCCAGGTGTGGTCTCACCAGGGCCCTGTACAAATGCAAAAGGATTTCCTTGCCCTTGTACTCAATTCCCTTTGTAATAAAGGCTAACATTCCATTAGCTTTCTTCACTGCCTGCTGCACTTGCTCATTCACCTTCAGTGACTGATGAACAAGTGCTCCTAGATCTCTTGGTATTTCTCCCTTACCCAACTCTACACCGTTCAGATTATAATCTGCCTTCCTGTTCTTAGTCCCAAAGTGGATAACCTCACACTTATTCAAATTAAACGCCATCTGCCAAGTATCTGCCCACTCACCCAGCCTATCCAAGTCACCCTGAATTCTCCTAACATCCTCATCACATGTCACACTGCCACCCAGCTTAGTATCATCAGCAAACTTGCTGATGTTATTCTCAATGCCTTCATCTAAATCGTTGATGTAAATCGTAAACAGCTGTGATCCCAATACCGAGCCCTGTGGTACCCCACAAGTCACCACCTGCCAAACAAACAAACTGCAAGCTGTCGATCCAAACTCTTATCTATCAAACTTGTACACCTCAGTCAGATCTCTATTCTAACTGCAGATTAAACAAACCAAGTTTATCAAACACCTCCTTGTAGTACATGTCACCGAATCCAGGCAACACCCTGATGAACCTATTTTGCACCCTCTCCAATCCTTCCAAAAGCTGCAAATCAGAAGTGAATACAATACTCCAGATGCACCCTAAAACCATATGATCCAGGAGTAAAATTAAGCCAATCGGCTCAGTGAATTTGCTCCGCAAATCCTCACAACCCCATTATTCTGCCTTCTCCCAGTAAAAGCTGATGCATTGCCAAATCAAGAAACTATCGACCGGCATTTTAAATATACCCAATGACTTGTCGTCTTCAGCTCTCTAAGACAATAATTTCACGGATTCACCACCCACCAGTGAAAGAAATTTCTCCCAGTGTGGGTCACCTCCAGCCAGGACAATTCACACAGTACTCAAGCATGTTAATTTTCTGTATAAGGATTCCATGTGGGACCTTGTCAAACACCCGACTAATATCCAAGTAAAAGATCTCCATGTGTAACTTCATCCATCACTTTTGTCACCTCCTGGAAGAACTCCATCAAGTTGGCAAGATGCTAACCCCGCCCAAAGCCTTGCTGCTGAACCCCAAACCACCTCAAACAGGCTCTCTTTCATATTCGCAAGGGACAGAAGATATAAAAGGCTGAAGGTATGTACCACCAACCTCAAGGACAGCTTTAATTCTGCATTTATAAGACTACTGAATGATTAACTTCTATGTTATTATTGGCTCTCAATAATAAGAAGACAATTTTATATATAAAATGTAACATCGTGCAGCTCGTAACTAATAACCACTCACTTAGATAACCACAATATACTTACAGAAGAACAGAAAGAATACACTCAGTGTATGAACAGATTTAAGGAGCAACTGATAATAGATTATGTATCTATTGAGCACTGGGGAGTGTAGAAATCTCTCAGTGTTATATTGACTATCAAAACCGATTTGATTCTGTCTCTCACATGGTTAAGAGGTTTCAATATTATATAAGATGCATCCAATACTTGTGAAATTTCTACAACATCTAATGAAGTACAATAAATGCCCTATTAACAAGAACAACGGAACAACCACTGTTACCACAATAAATGGAGACATTTTCCAGAGTGACACACTAAGCCCACTATGGTTTTGTCTGGCGTTAAACCCACTCTTGAATTTCCTGAAACAGACAAAAATCAGGTATCAAATCTGAAAAAAAAACAAACGAATTATTCCTTGACACAACTATGCAGGGATAATTGGAAATTATTTGCTCTTACATCAGTGGAGCTAAAACAGTTAATTCAAATAATGGAACTAATGTCCAAAGAAAGCATATACAGTATAGCTATGCATGTCTGTGTGATTCCGTAAATAAGTGTGCAGAAATATAAATATAAAAGAGATTAGTGAGTCACTATCGATGGGTTGTTTGTCCATTCAGAAACTAGATGGCAGAGGAGAAGTTTCTGAACTGTTGAATGTGTGCTTTACTCCGATCCTGTACAGTAGTCCCCATGAACCAGACGGTGATGCAGCCAGTTACAATACTCTCCAAGTTACACCTGTAGAAATATTTGAGTGATGTTGGAAACCCATGATGAAATATAGCCACTGTTGTAGTTTCTTTGTGGCTGCATCCATATATTGGGTCCAGGTCAGATACTCAGAGATATTGACAGCCAAGAATTTGAAATTGCCCACACTCTCCTCTTCAGATACCTCTGTGAGGATTGGTGTGTTGTGTTCCCTCATCTTACCCTTTCTGAAATTCACAATTAGCTCTAACGATATATTTTTATAAACGCAAGCAGGATTCCGCACTCCATCCAAGCATATGCAATTCTGATAAGGGGTACACATCACTGAACGCAAATGAAAGCATAACCCATAAAAATGAAGAAACGATCATAATAGAAGAACGTTAACCTTGGAAGAGTGGAAGAGCCTGACTCCCCACGGGAGACATCCCCACGATCTGAGCGATGTCGACAAGGAAGCGTTGAGTGCCTGGCTCAGAGTTGGAGACCTCTTCCCAGAAACAGAAGGGAGTATACAGGACCAGGTGGTTAACACATCTAGTTATCAATAATAAGGAATAAAGGCCAACAGGTTCAAGGTGATAAATGCTGAAAATTACAAGAGAAGCCAGAAACTATTGAACACATTACAGGATCCTGCAGTAGTTTTACTCAATCTGAGCACTGCACTATCAAGTGGTAGACAACTTTCACCAACATCTTGCTTAAACTACAACTGACAAAAAACACCATCCCTCACTATAAATACAAGTCTACTCCACATTTAGAGTTAGAGTCCGACAAATCCACCGTAACCGATCCATTATTACAGATAGGAAAATTCATAATAACTGTCCGGCTATAATTGTACCGGACAGACTAGCAAAAACAACTTTTTAAATAGATATTGCCATTCCAAACACACATAAATTACAGATATCAATTAATAAAAAACTTTAGAAATATGCTGAATTAAAAGAGGAAATTGAAAGATTGTGGAACATGAACACGATACACATTGTCCCGATAATAATATCAACAACTGGTATCATCCAAAAAGCATTACACTATAGTAATAAAGAATTAGCTCCACACAGCAATGTTCATGTAAATCTTCCGAAAGCCACAATAGTATACACCACGAGAGTAATCTGAAATTACCTATCAATTTAAAATGAGTGTGCTTTGATTTGCCCGTACCTCAGGATTTGCCAGTTTAAGTTAGAAAAAAATAAAAAAAATAAGTTTATTTATAAAGCACTTTTCATCGGGACGATGTCGTTCAAACTGCATTACAATGGGATAAAGTTCAAACTAGAAAATAAAAGACAAAATAATTTCAATTACAAGCAAGGTTCAAATTCTTAAAAAAAAAGTTTTACGCTGGTGCTTAAAAGTGACTAACGGAGTCTACAACTCTTACGTAGTACTTGCGGAAGTCTTTGTCTCCCTAGTTGTATATATTTGCCTCAGAATTTTGTGCAGTACTGCACCATTTTTTTAAGTGTTGAATTCTACAGTTTAGGAGAATAGATCAAAAACTTAAAAAAAATCTGACCTGTCAATGATCCTTTGGCTTTGTACCTTATAGTCTGCCTGCACTGTATTTTCTCAGCAACTGAAACACTGTTTCCCTGCACTATTCTGTTCCGTTTTTCCTTGTAGGACCTCATTGCACCAATGTGATGTAATGACCTATTTGGATCGCGAGCATAAGAGTTTTCATTATACCTTGGTACATGTGACTATAATAACCCAAATTGCCAAGTTATTGTTGTCAATATCACAGAGCTGCTTGGTTGCTTAAGATTGTTATACCCAGGGGTGGTAGTGGGGAAACACTCCCACGACCTATTAAATGCTCCCAGTGGCGTGCGACTCAAACAGCCTCTGACAATCAGGTCAAGCTCCTGGCCTTCACGTGTGACTTTGCTACTAAGCTTGGCAGAGGCATTTTTTCTGATAGGAGAAAGGGCAAATGCGGGTTACTGCCACCTGACAACCAGTCGCTTCGGGCAATTGGGGCTCGTCATTCGTGACTGGCAGCTCATCCAGAAGAAGGAAAACAGTGATCTCACGCTGTTACTTTGGGAGTAAACCCAATGGGAAAAGTATAACCATATAACAATTACAGCACGGAAACAGGCCATCTCGGCCCTTCTAGTCCGTGCCGAACGCTTACTCTCACCTAGTCCCACTGACCTGCACTCAGCCCATAAGCCTCCATTCCTCTCCTGTCCATATACCTATCCAATTTTGCTTTAAATGAGTATACCGAACCTGCCTCTACCACTTCTACTGCAGCTGGAGCCCCTAAGGCAGTCTTAGGTAGCATTCAACGCAGTCTGGCAACTCCTGTGACACTTCTGGTGCCAAGCTGTATCGGTCTCTGCAGTTCCTTTGTGTTCATCATCTGCTAATGATGGAAACAATGCTTCAAATATACTCAAATGTTGTCCTAACGGAAGTGCAGTCAGGATTGCAATTGTATATCGGGAAAATTCTCTTCAAAATTAATTAATAACAGGATATGAGTATTGGACATTTTCTGGGACATCGCTGTCAATTCTGGTGTCTGTGAACACAATTTTACTTTCTGTCTTAGTATCCATGGAAACATTGAATTAATTCATGTAATCTCAAACACTGAATGTTGAAATGCAATTATAAAGTTCTTTGTCAGTTGAGCAATTTAACTTGGTGACCATGTTCTCTGTTCCCATGGAAGATTTTCAACAGAAACACAAGGAGACTCTGCGGGCACAAACTGAAACACTGAGAGTGAACACGATCCTGATGAGGGAGAAGGAGAAGGTTTTCCAGCTGGTTGATCGATACGCTGAGCTCACGGTCATTTCTACTGTTCGAGATCGGAGACTGGTGGAACATGAGCTGCTGGCAAGAGGCAGAGACCACGAGGAGTGGAGACAGGAACATCTCCGCCGAGAGCTCGAAAAAATCCAGACTGAGCAGTTGTTCCAGAGCTGCTTTTCCCAGAGTAAATCCAAATCTGGGAATTCAGCAGCAGTGGCCGGGGTCCCGGGGATCGGGAAAACAACAATGGTACAGAAGATTGTTTATGACTGGGCCACGGGGAAAATATACCAACAGTTCCAGTTTGTCTTCAGCTTCAAATTCCGGGATTTAAACTCCATTAACTGCAGAATAAACCTGAAAGAACTGATTCTGCATCAATATCCTTACTTTGGGAATATCCTGAGAGAGGTCTGGAAGAACCCAGAAGGATTGCTGTTTATATTCGATGGTTTGGATGAATTCAAACACAAAATCGATTTTGCTGGCAGTCGGAGAGACACAGAACCCAGGCACCAGTGCCCAGATCCCGAGTGGTGGTGTGAAGTGTCAGACATTGTGTACAGTTTAATCCAGGGCAAGCTGCTCCCAGGGTGTTCAGTGCTGGTAACCACCCGCCCCACTGCGTTACATTTATTGGAAAAGGCAGAAATCAGTGTCTGGGTGGAAATCCTGGGATTTGTTGGTGAGGAACGGAAGGAATATTTCATCAGACATTTTGAAGATCAGAAGGTGGCGGAAGCTGTTTTCAATTATGTGAAGGAGAACGAAATCCTATACACCATGAGCTACAACCCCTCCTACTGCTGGATCCTCGCTCTGTCACTGGGCCCCTTCTTCACACAAAGAGTCAGGGACCCACAGCGAGTTCCCAAGACCATCACTCAACTGTACTCCTACTATATTTACAACATCCTAAAAAACCACGGCCGTGAGATTGAGAGCCCCCGTGATGTGTTACTCAGGGTTGGTCAGATGGCCTTCAGAGGAGTGTTTGATAAGAAGATTGTGTTTACAGATGGAGATTTGATCAACTACAATCTGCAGCCTTCCCAGTTCCTGTCCGGGTTCCTGATGGAGCTTTTGGAGAGAGAAGATTCTGCCTGGAGTGTGGTGTACACATTCCCACACCTCACCATCCAAGAGTTTGTAGCTGCAGTCGCAAAATTCCTGAATCCACATCCCGGGGATATCATGAAATTCCTCACTGAAGCCCACAACACGACCGATGGGCGATTTGAGGTATTTCTCCGTTTTGTTGCTGGTCTCTCCTCCCCAATGACAACTCGGGGCCTGGAGGAGTTTCTGGGTCCATTTCCTCATGAAACAACCTGCCGGGTGATTGACTGGGTGAAGGAGGAGGTTAAACACCAGATTGGAAACACAAGGAGTGAAGCTGGTAAAAGAAGCCTCCTGAACACATTGCACTACCTGTTTGAGTCTCAGAATCGTGGACTGGCTCAGGCCGCACTGGGATCTGTGGAAATATTTTCATTCAGTGGAATGACAATGACTCCGATTGACTGCGCGGTCCTGTCTCATGTCATCGGACTCTGTGATACAATAAAACACCTCAACCTGGGGAAATGCCACATTCAGTGTGAAGGAATCCAGCGGCTGGGACCCAGGCTGCACAAGTGCCAGAAGTTGGGGTAACTTGATTTCTCTCTCACTCTGAACTGTGAAACTGTTCCATTGTGTTGTTTCATTGTAAAAGAATTCTGATAAATTTGTAGTGAATCTGATTGTGAAGAATTGTGACAAATGCCCACAGGGTCAGTCAGTAATTCCCCAAGGATGGGAGGGTTCTGTGGTTCCTTGTGAATGGATGTTGGAGACTTCATCAGATCAGTGAACAATGGCCATTGGTTTAATGGTAGTAAATTACAGGAATGACCGTGTTTCTCGCTGCCTGTGACACGTCCATTGACAATGTTCCTTCTCACTGTTACTGACACCCAGACCGACACTGACTGTAGCAGGTGGGTCAGAGCTTTACATCCCCTTCTCGGTGAGGGACAAGAGATCGTCAGCAGACTGTCCCAGTGAGAAGGAAAGAAATACCATTGTGAGATTGTCCTCCCACTGCCCTTCCCCGTGTGTGACTTTGCTCACTTCCAGATACGCAGAGAGCGAGC
This sequence comes from Hemitrygon akajei, assembly GCF_048418815.1. Taxonomy (NCBI): domain Eukaryota; kingdom Metazoa; phylum Chordata; class Chondrichthyes; order Myliobatiformes; family Dasyatidae; genus Hemitrygon; species Hemitrygon akajei. The sequence goes on from NW_027331986.1 coordinate 1,240,876, forward strand.
GCACATCTCCTCTGGGCCTCTGTTCAGACCCAACACACACGTACAAAAAATTTCTGCATCCTCTCATCTTGTAGGATTATCGTTTACCCTTGGAATCCTCCTGTGGGACCTCTCATACCAATCCCCCTCCCATTCTTTGGAATCTCGCCCCATCCCCATTCCTCCTGTGGGCTCTGTATTACTCTTTCCTCATCCTCCTGTGGGATGTCTTTTCCACACCCCCCCCACCCTTCCTGTGAGATCTCTCCTCCCCATCCCCATCCTCCTGTGGGCTCTTTACTACTCTTTCCTCATCCTCCTGTTAAATGTCTTTTCCACACAACCCACTTCCTGTGAGATCGCTCTTCCACAACCCCCTTCCTCCTGTGAGATTTCTCTTCCCAATTCCTCATCCTCCCGTGGGAACTCTCTTCCACATCCCCCTTCTTCCTGTGGGATCTCCCATCCCCATCCCCTTCTTCCTGTGGGATTCCTTCCTCCTGTGGGTTCTCTCTTCCCCATCCCCCTTCCTCCTTTTGGTTCTCTCTTGTCCATCCCCATCCCCCTTCCTCCTGTGGGTTCTCTCTTGCCCATCCCCATCCCCCTTTCGCCTGTGGGAACTCTCCTCCGCATAGAATCATAAAATCATAGAACACTACAGCACAGAAAACAAGCCATTCGGTCCTTCTAGTCTGTACCAAAACCTTATTCCGCTAGTCCATTGACCTGCACCCAGTCCATAACCCTCAAGTCCTCTCCCATCCATGTATCTATCCAATTTATTCTTAAAGCTTAAGAGTGAGTCCACATTTTCTACATCAGATGGCAGCTCGTTCCACACTCTCACCATCTCTCAGTGAAGAATTTCCCCCTAAACCTTTCCCCTTTCACCCTGAAGCCATCCTCCAGTAATTTATCTCTCCTAATCTATGTGGAAAGAGCCTATTCGCATTTACCCTGTCTATACCCCTCAGAGTTTTGTAAACCTCTTTGAAATCTTCCCCCATTCTTCTGCGCTCCAAGGAATAAAGTCCTAACCTGTTCAATCTTTCCCTGTAACTCAACTCCTGAAGACCCGGCAACATCCTAGTAAATCTTCTCTGCACTTTTTCAACCTTACTGATATCCTTCCTATAGTTCAGTGACCAGAACTGCACACAATACTCCATATTTGGCTTCACCAATGTCTTATACAACCTCACCATAATATTCCAACTCCTAAACTCAACTTTGATTTATGAATGCCAGGATGCCAAAAGCCTTCTTCACAACCCTGTCTACCTGTGACGCCACTTTCAGGGACTTATGTATCTGAACCCCCAGATCCCTTTGTTCCTCCACACTCTTCAGCGCCCTACCATTTATCGTGTCTGTCGTACCTTGATTTGTCCTTCCAAAATGGAACACCTCACACTTGTCTGCATTAAATTCCATCTGCCATTTTCTGGCCCATTTTTCCAGTTGGTCTAGATCCCTCTGCAAGCTTTGAAAGCCTTCCTCGCTGTCCACAACGCCTCCAATCTTAGTGTCATCAGCAAACCTGCTGATCCAATTTATCACATTATCATCTAGATCATTGATATAGACAACAAACAACAATGGTCCCAGAACAGATCCCTGAGACACACCACTAGTCACAGGCCTCCAGTCTGAGAAGCAATCATCCACTACCAATCTCTGTCTTCTCCCACACAGCCAATTTCAAATCCAGTTTACAACCTCTGCATGGATACCTAGTGTCTGTACCTTTAGAACTAACCTCTTATGTGGGACCTTGTCAAAGGCCTTACAAAAGTCCATGTAGACAACATCCACAGCCTTTCCTTCATATGCATTCTTGGTAACCTCCTCGAGAAACACTACAGGATTCATTAAACATGATCTACCACATACAAAGCCATGTTGACTATCTTTAATCAGCCCTTGGTTGTCCAAATTCTTGTATATCCGATCTCTCAGAACACCTTCCAATAATCTACCTACTACTGCTGTCAGGCTCACTGGCCTGTAATTATCTGGTGTACTTTTGGAGCCTTTTTCAAACAACGGAACAACATGAACTACCCTCCAATCCTCCGGCACCGCACCCGTGGCTGAGGACATTTTAAATATTTCTGCCAGGGCCCCTGCAATTTCTACACTAGTCTCTATCAAGGTCCGAGAAAATATCATGTTAGGCCCGGAGATTTATCTACCTTTATTCACTGTAAGGCAGCAAGCAGCTCCTCCTCTTTAATCTCTATATGTTCCATGACACTACTGTTTGTTTGCCTTAATTCCATATCCGCTATGCCAGTTTCCTGAGTAAACACTGACGCAAAAAAACTATTTAAGATCTCCCCCATCTCATGAGGCTCCACACATAGACAACCACTCTGATCTTCTAGGGGACCAATTTTGTCCTTTACTATCCTTTTACTCTTAATATACTTGTAGAAACCCTTCGAGTTTACCTTCACATTATCTGCCAAAGCAACCTCATGTCTTCTTTTTGCCTTCCTGATTTCTTCTTTAGTATTCCCTTACATTTTCTATACTCTTCAAGTACCTCATTTATTCCTTGTTGCCTATACCTGCTAAACACCTACTTAACCAGATCGCCATTATCCCTTGAAAACCAAGGTTTCCTATGCCTGTTAACTTTGCCTTTAATCCTGGCAGGAACATGCAAACTCCGCACCCTCAAAATTTCACCCTTGAAGGCGTTCCACTTACTGAACACATCCTTGCCAGAAAACAGCTTATCCCAATCCACTCTTCCCAGATCCTCTCTCGTTTCCACAAAATTGGCCCTTCTCCAATTCAGAACCTTAACTGGTGGACCAGTCCTATCCTTATCCATAATTATCTTGAAACTAATGACATTATGGTCACTGAACCCAAAATGTTTGCTTACACATACTTCTGTCACCTGACCTGTCTGGTTCCCTAACAGGAGATCAGGTACTGCACCCTCTCTCGTTGGTACCTCAATATATTGATTTAGAAAACTTTCCTGAACACATTTGACAAACTCCACGCCATCTAACCCTTTCACAGAGTGGGAGACCCAGTGAATATGTGGAAAGTTAAAATCCCCTACGATTACAACTTTCTGTTTCTTACATTGGTCTGCTATCTCTCTACAGATTTGCTCCTCCAATTCTCTCTGCCTATTGGGCGGTCTATAATACAACCCTATTCGTGTGGTCACACCTTTCCCGTTCCTCAGCTCCACCCATATGGCCTCTATAGACGAACCCTCCGGGCTGTCCTGTCTACGCACAGCTGTGATATTCTCCGTGACTGGTAATGCCACTACTCCCCCTTTCATCCCTCCCCCCTATCACGTCTGAAACAATGGAAACCCGGAACATGAAGTTGCCAGTCCTACCCCTCTTGCAACCAAGTCTTACTAATAGCAATAATGTCGATATCATCGTGCCAATCCATGCCCTAAACTCATCTGTCTTACCTACAATTCTCCTCATATGGAAATAGATGCACCTGAGAACATTTCTATCACGTACAAACCTTTGATATCTGTCTATACAAGCAGTCCTCACATGACCCGTATCCTCCTCCACATCACTATCAGCTCTAACACACTGCACCCTCCGCTTACAATCTGGTTTAAAACCCCCTGAGCAGAACTTGCTAACCTACCGGCAAGGATGTTAGTCCCCTCCAGTTCAGGTGCAAACTGTCCAATTCGAACTGGTCCCACCTCCCCTGGAAGAAATTCCAATTGTCCAGAAACATGAACCCCTCCCTCATGCTCCATCCCCTCAGCCACGTATTTAGCTGCATTATCTTCCTATTTCTAGCCTTACTAGCACATGGCACGAGTAGCAATCCACCTGTGGGATCTTACTTCCCCATTTACCTACCTCCTGTAGCATCTCTCTTCCCCATTACCCATCCTCTTGTGGGAACTTTCTTCCCCAAACCCCATCCTCCCAAGGGATCTCTCTTCCCAATCCCTTACATCGGGTGGGATCACTCTTCCCCATCCCACTTCCTCCCGTGGCATCTATTTTCCCCATCCCTCTTCCTCCTGTGGGATCTCCCCTACTCATCCTCCAACCTCCTGTATGTTCTCGCTTCCCCACCCACTTCCTCCTGTCTCGTCTCTCTTCCCCATGCACCATCATCCAATGGGATCTCTATTCCCCATTCCCCTTCCTTCTGTGGGATATCTATTCCCCATTCACTTTCCTCATCTGGGATCTCTTTTCCCCATCCTCCTGTGTGTCCTCTGTTCCCATACCTCACTCTTCTTGTGGGATCCCCCTGCTACATCCCCCGTCCTGCTTTTGGTTTGCTCGTCCATCCGACTTCCGCATGTGGTCTCTCTCTTCACCATCCCCCTTCCTGCATTTGGGCCTCTGTTCCCATTCCGCTCTTCCTGTGGCATCTGTCTTTCTCATATCCCTTCCTCCTGTGGGATCTCTCTCCTCCATCCCCGTACTCCAGTGGGAACTCTCTTCCCCGTCCCCCTACCTCCGGTGGGATATCTCATCCCCATCCACATTCCTCTTTGGGATCATTCGTCCATCAGAAATCCTCCTGTGGGCTCTCCCTTCCACATCCCACTTCCTCCTGTGGGTTTTTTCCTACTCATCCCACATCCTCCTGTCTGATCTCTCTTCACCATGCTTGATCCTCCTGTGGGTTTCCCTTTCCCATCCACTTTCCTCTTGTGGGATCTCTCTTTCCCATCCCCTTTCCTCCTGAGGTATCTCTCCTACTCATCCGCCATCCTGCTGTATGATTTCTCTTCCCTGTCCCTCCTCTTCCTGTGGGATCTCTCTTCCAAATGCCCTTCCTCACGTGGGATTTATCTTCCCCAACCCCTTTCATCCTGTGAGATCTCTGTTACCCATCCCACATCCTCCAGTGGGATCTCTCTTCCCCATCTCCCTTCCTCCGGTGGTATCTCTCTTCCCCATCCCCCTTCGTCCTCTGGGATCTCTCTTCCCCATCCCCCTTCCTCCTGTGGGATCTCTCTTCCCCATCCCCCTTCCTCCTGTTGGATCTCTCTTCCCCATCTCCCTTCCTCCCATTGGATCTCTCTTCCACATCCCCCTCCCTCCAGTGGGATATCTCTTCTCCATCTACCTTCCTCCTTTTGGATCTCTCGTCCATCCAAAATCCGCCTGTGGGCTCTCCCTTTCACATCCCCCTTCGTCCTGTCTGATCTCTCTTCAGAATTCTCAATCCTCCTTTGGGATGTCCCATCCCCATCCCCCTTCCTGCTGTGGGCTCTCTCCTCCCCATCAAAATCCTGCTGTTGGATCCTTCTTCCACATCCCCCTTGCTCCTGTGGGATCTCTCCTCTCCATCCCCATTCCTCCTGTAAGAACTCTCTTCTCCGTCGCTCCTCATATTATCGGTTCTCCCTTCCCCATGCTCCTTCCACCTGTGGGATTTATCTTTCCCACCTCCTTTCTTCCTGTGGGATCTCTCTTCCCCATTCTGTCCTGCTGTTGGATCTCCATTCCGCTTCCCCCTTCTTCCTGTGGGATCTCTTTTTCCCAAACCCCTTCCTCTCTTGGGATTTCCCTTCCCCACCCGCCTTCCTCCTTTGGGATCACTCGTCTATCTAACTTCCTCCTATGGGATCTCTCCACCCCATCCCCTTCCTCATCTGGAATCTCTCTTCCCCATCAGCCTACCTCCTTTGGGATCACTCATCCATCCGACTTCCTCCTGTGGGATCTCTCTTCCCCATCACCCTCCCTCCATTGGGATATCTTTTCTCCATCCACCTTCCTCCTTTTGAATCACTCGTCCATCCGAAATCCTCCTGTGGGCTCTCCCTTCCACATCCCCCTTCATCCTGTCTGATCTCTCTTCAGCATTCTCAATCCTCCTTTGGGATGTCCCATCCCCATCCCCCTTCCTGCTGTGGGTTCTCGCCTCCCCATCAAAATCTTGCTGTTGGATCCTTCTTCCTCATCCCCCTTCCTCCTGTGGGATCTCTCTTCCTCATCCCTCTTCCTCCTGTGGGATCTCACTTCCCCAACCTCCTTCCTCCTGTAGGATCCCTCTTCCCTATCCCCCTTCCTCCTGTGGGGTCTCTCTTCCCCAACCACCTTCCTCCTGTGGGATCTCTCCTCTCCATCCGCATTCCTCTTGTATGAACTCTCTTCTCCGTCCCTCCTCTTCTTGTCGGTTCTCCCATTCCCATGATCCTTCCACCTGTGGGATCTCTCTTTCCCAAACCCCTTCCTCCCTTGGGCTTTCTCTTCCCCACTCGCCTTCCTCCTTTGGGATCACTCATCTATCTAACTTCCTCCTGTTGGATCTTTCTTCCCCATCCCCTTCCTCCTCTGGAATCTCTCTTCCCCATCACCCTTCCTCCTGTGGTATCTCTCTTGCCCATCAGCCTTCCTCCTTTGTTATCTCTCATCCAGCCAACTTCCTCCAATGGGAACTCTCTTACCCATTCCCCTTCCTCCTCTGGAATCTCTCTTCCCCATCCCCCTTCCTCCCATGGGATTTCTCTTCCCCATCCCCCTTCCTCCTGTGGGATCTCTCTTCCCCATCCCCCTTCCTCCTATGGGATCTCTCTTCCCCATCAGCCTTCCTCCTTTGGGATCACTCATACATCCGACTTCCTCCTGTGGGATCTCTCTCCTCCATCCCCGTACTCCAGTGGGAACTCTCTTCCCCATCCCCCTACCTCCGGTGGGATATCTCCCCATCCACATTCCTCTTTGGGATCACTCGTCCATCCGAAATCCTACTGTGGGCTCTCCCTTCCACATCCCGCTTCCTCCTGTGGGTTTTTTCCGACTCATCCCACATCCTCCTGTCTGATCTCTCTTCACCTTTCTTGATCCTCCTGTGGGTTTCCCTTTCCCATCCACTTTCCTCTTGTGGGATCTCTCTTTCCCATCCCCTTTCCTCCTGAGGTATCTCTCCTACTCATCCCCCATCCTGCTGTATGATCTCTCTTCCCTGTCCCTCCTCTTCCTGCGGGATCTCTCTTCCAAATGCCCTTCCTCCCGTGGGATTTATTGTCCCCGACCCCTTTCATCCTGTGAGATGTCTGTTACCCATCCCACATCCTCCAGTGGGATCTCTTTTCCCCATTCCCCTTCCTCCTGTGCGGTCTCTGTTCCCATCCCCCCACTTCCTGTGGGATTCTTTTCCCCATCCCCCATTCTCCTGTGCGTATCTGTTTGAATCCCCCACCCTTTTTGTAGGAGCTCCCATCCAAATCCCCCTTCCTGCTTCTGGATCACTCGTCCATCCGACCTCCTCCTGTGGGATCTCTCTTCCCCTTCCCCCTTCCTCCTGTGGTATCTCTCTTCCCCATACCCCTTCCTCCTGTTAGATTTCTCTTCCCCATCCCCCTTCCTCTGGTGGTACCTCTCTTCCTCATCTCCCTTCCTCTGGTGGTATCTCTCTTCCCCATCCCCCTTCATCCTCTGGTATCTCTCTTCCCCATCCCCCTTCCTCCTGTGGGATCTCTCTTCCCCATCCCCTTCCTCCTGTTGGATCTCTCTTGCCCATCTCCCTTCCTCCCGTTGGATCTCTCTTCCACATCCCCCTCCCTCCAGTGGGATATCTCTTCTCCATCCAACTTCCTCCTTTTGGATCTCTCGTCCATCCGAAATCCTCCTGTGGGCTCTCCCTTCCACATCCCCCCTCGTCCATTTGATCTCTCTTCAGAATTCTCAATCCTCCTTTGGGATGTCCCATCCCAATCCCCCTTCCTGCTGTGGGCTCTCTCCTCCCCTTCAAAATCCTGTGGTTGGATCCTTCTTCCTCTTCCCCCTGCCTCCTGTGGGATCTCTCTTCCCCATCCCACTTCCTCCTGTGGGATCTCTCTTCCCCATCCCACTTCCTCCTTTGGAATCTCTCTTCTCCATCACCCTTCCTCCCGTGGGATCTCTCTTCCCCATCCCCCTCCCTCCATTGGGATATCTCTTCTCCATCCACCTTCCTTCTTTTGGATCACTCGTCCATCCGAAGTCCTCCTGTGGGCTCTCCATCCCCATTCCTCTTGTATGAACTCTCTTCTCCGTCCCTCCTCTTCTTGTCGGTTCTCCCATTCCCATGCTCGTTCCACCTGTGGGAATAATCTTTCCCACCCCCTTTCTTCCTGTGGGATCTCTCTTTCCCAAACCCCTTGGGATTTCTCTTCCCCACTCGCCTTCCTCCTTTGGGATCACTCATCTATCTAACTTCCTCCTGTGGGATCTTTCTTCCCCATCCCCTTCCTCCTCTGGATCTCTCTTACCCATTCCCCTTCCTCCTCTGGAATCTCTCTTCCCCATCCCCCTTCCTCCCGTGGGATCTCTCTTCCCCATCCCCTTTCCTCCTATGGGATCTCTCTTCCCCATCAGCCTTCCTCCTTTGGGATCACTCATACATCCGACTTCCTCCTGTGGGATCTCTCTCCTCCATCCCCGTACTCCAGTGGGAACTCTCTTCCCCGTCCCCCTACCTCCGGTGGGATATCTCATCCCCATCCACATTCCTCTTTGGGATCACTCGTCCATCAGAAATCCTCCTGTGGGCTCTCCCTTCCACATCCCACTTCCTACTGTGGGTTTTTTCCTACACATCCCACATCCTCCTGTCTGATCTCTCTTCACCATGCTTGATCCTCCTGTGGGTTTCCCTTTCCCATCCACTTTCCTCTTGTGGGATCTCTCTTTCCCATCCCCTTTCCTCCTGAGGTATCTCTCCTACTCATCCGCCATCCTGCTGTATGATTTCTCTTCCCTGTCCCTCCTCTTCCTGTGGGATCTCTCTTCCAAATGCCCTTCCTCACGTGGGATTTATCTTCCCCAACCCCTTTCATCCTGTGAGATCTCTGTTACCCATCCCACATCCTCCAGTGGGATCTCTCTTCCCCATCTCCCTTCCTCTGGTGGTATCTCTCTTCCCCATCCCCCTTCGTCCTCTGGGATCTCTCTTCCCCATCCCCCTTCCTCCCGTGGGATCTCTCTTACCTACTCACCTTCCTCCTTTGGGATCACTTATCTATCTAACTTCCTCCTGTGGGATCTTTCTTCCCCATCCCCTTCCTCCTTTGGTATCTCTCTTCCCCATCAGCCTTCCTCCTTTGGTATCTCTCGTCCAGCCAACTTCCTCCAATGGGATCTCTCTTCACCATCCCCCTTCCTCCTCTAGAATCTCTCTTCCCCATCCCCCTTCCTCCTCTGGAATCTCTCTTCCCCATCCGTCTGACACGGTGGTCAGCAGCACAGGAGCACCGCAGGGAACCGTACTCTCTCCGGTCCTGTTCACCCTGTACACATCAGACTTCCAATATAACTCGGAGTCCTGCCATGTGCAGAAGTTCGCTGATGACACGGCCATAGTGGGGTGTGTAAGGAATGGACAGGAGGAGGAGTATAGGAAACTGATACAGGACTTTGTGATATGGTGCAACTCAAACTACCTGCGTCTCAATATCACCAAGACCAAGGAGATGGTGGTGGACTTTAGGAGATCTAGGCCTCATATGGAACCAGTGATCATTAATGGAGAATGTGTGGAGCAGGTTAAGACCTACAAGAATCTGGGAGTACAGTTAGACGAGAAACTAGACTGGACTGCCAACACAGATGCCTTGTGCAGGAAGGCACAGAGTCGACTGTACTTCCTTAGAAGGTTGGCGTCATTCAATGTCTGCAGTGAGATGCTGAAGATGTTCTATAGGTCAGTTGTGGAGAGCGCCCTCTTCTTTGTGGTGGCGTGTTGGGGAGGAAGCATTAAGAAGAGGGACGCCTCACGTCTTAATAAGCTGGTAAGGAAGGCGGGCTCTGTCGTGGGCATAGTACTGGAGAGTTTAACATCGGTGGCTGAGCGAAGGGCGCTGAGTAGGCTACGGTCAATTATGGAAAACCCTGAACATCCTCTACATAGCACCATCCAGAGACAGAGAAGCAGTTTCAGCGACAGGTTACTATCGATGCAATGCTCCTCAGACAGGATGAAGAGGTCAATACTCCCCAATGCCATTAGGCTTTACAGTTCAACTGCCAGGACTTAAGAACTTTTTTAAGCTATTATTAATGCTTTTTGAGTTAGTGATTTAGATGCATATCATATTCTTACTGAGTTAAGTAATGTATGTAATTAGTTTTTGCTACAACAAGTGTATGGGACATTGGAAAAAAAGGTTGAATTTCCCCATGGGGATGAATAAAGTATCTATCTATCTATCTATCTATCTATCTATCTATCTATCTATCTATCTATCTATCTATCTATCTATCCCTTCCTCCCGTGGTATCTCTCTTCCCCATCCCCCTTCCTCCTGTGGGATCTCTCATCCCCATCCCCCTTCCTCCTATGGGATCTCTCTTCCCCATCAGCCTTCCTCCTTTGGGATCACTCATACATCCGACTTCCTCCTGTGGGATCTCTCTTCACCATCCCCCTTCCTGCATTTGGGCCTCAGTTCCCATTCCCCTCTTCCTGTGGCATCTGTTTTTCTCATCTCCCTTCCTCCTGTGGTATCTCTCTTCCCCATACCCCTTCCTCCTGTTGGATTTCTCTTCCCCATCCCCCTTCCTCTGGTGGTATCTCTCTTCCCCATCCCCCTTCCTCCTGTGGGATCTCTCTTCCCCATCTCCCTTCCTCCAGTGGTATCTCTCTTCCCCATCCGCCTTCATCCTCTGGGATCTCTCTTCCCCATCCCCCTTCGTCCTCTGGGATCTCTCTTCCCCATCCCCCTTCGTCCTCTGGGATCTCTCTTCCCCATCCCCCTTCCTCCTGTGGGATCTCTCTTCCCCATCCCACTTCCTCCCGTTGGATCTCTCTTCCCCATCCCCCTCCCTCCAGTGGGATATCTCTTCTCCATCCACCTTCCTCCTTTTGGATCTCTCGTCCATCCGAAATCCTCCTGTGGGCTCTCCCTTCCACATCCCCCTTCGTCCTGTCTGATCTCTCTTCAGAATTCTCAATCCTCCTTTGGGATGTCCCATCCCAATCCCCCTTCCTGCTGTGGGCTCTCTCCTCCCCTTCAAAATCCTGCTGTTGGATCCTTCTTCCTCTTCCCCCTGCCTCCTGTGGGATCTCTCTTCCCCATCCCACTTCCTCCTGTGGGATCTCTCTTCCACATCCCCCTTCCTCCTGTGGGATCTCTCCTCTCCATCCCCATTCCTCCTCTAAGAACTCTCTTCTCCGTCACTCCTTTTATTATCGGTTCTCCCTTCTCCATCCACCTTCCTCCTTTTGGATCTCTCGTCCATCCGAAATCCTCCTGTGGGCTCTCCCTTCCACATCCCCTCTCGTCATTTGATCTCTCTTCAGAATTCTCAATCCTCCTTTGGGATGTCCCATCCCAATCCCCCTTCCTGCTGTGGGCTCTCTCCTCCCCATCAAAATCCTGCTGTTGGATCCTTCTTCCTCTTCCCCCTGCCTGCTGTGGGATCTCTCTTCCCCATCCCACTTCCTCCTTTGGAATCTCTCTTCTCCATCACCCTTCCTCCCGTGGTATCTCTCTTCCCCATCCCCCTCCCTCCATTGGGATATCTCTTCTCCATCCACCTTCCTTCTTTTGGATCACTCGTCCATCCGAAGTCCTCCTGTGGGCTCTCCCTTCCACATACCACTTCCTACTGTGGGTTTTTTCCTACACATCCCACATCCTCCTGTCTGATCTCTCTTCACCATGCTTGATCCTCCTGTGGGTTTCCCTTTCCCATCCACTTTCCTCTTGTGGGATCTCTCTTTCCCATCCCCTTTCCTCCTGAGGTATCTCTCCTACTCATCCGCCATCCTGCTGTATGATTTCTCTTCCCTGTCCCTCCTCTTCCTGTGGGATCTCTCTTCCAAATGCCCTTCCTCACGTGGGATTTATCTTCCCCAACCCCTTTCATCCTGTGAGATCTCTGTTACCCATCCCACATCCTCCAGTGGGATCTCTCTTCCCCATCTCCCTTCCTCCCGTGGTATCTCTCTTCCCCATCCCCCTCCCTCCATTGGGATATCTCTTCTCCATCCACCTTCCTTCTTTTGGATCACTCGTCCATCAGAAATCCTCCTGTGGGCTCTCCCTTCCACATCCCACTTCCTACTGTGGGTTTTTTCCTACACATCCCACATCCTCCTGTCTGATCTCTCTTCACCATGCTTGATCCTCCTGTGGGTTTCCCTTTCCCATCCACTTTCCTCTTGTGGGATCTCTCTTTCCCATCCCCTTTCCTCCTGAGGTATCTCTCCTACTCATCCGCCATCCTGCTGTATGATTTCTCTTCCCTGTCCCTCCTCTTCCTGTGGGATCTCTCTTCCAAATGCCCTTCCTCACGTGGGATTTATCTTCCCCAACCCCTTTCATCCTGTGAGATCTCTGTTACCCATCCCACATCCTCCAGTGGGATCTCTCTTCCCCATCTCCCTTCCTCTGGTGGTATCTCTCTTCCCCATCCCCCTTCGTCCTCTGGGATCTCTCTTCCCCATCCCCCTTCCTCCCGTGGGATCTCTCTTACCTACTCACCTTCCTCCTTTGGGATCACTTATCTATCTAACTTCCTCCTGTGGGATCTTTCTTCCCCATCCCCTTCCTCCTTTGGTATCTCTCTTCCCCATCAGCCTTCCTCCTTTGGTATCTCTCGTCCAGCCAACTTCCTCCAATGGGATCTCTCTTCACCATCCCCCTTCCTCCTCTAGAATCTCTCTTCCCCATCCCCCTTCCTCCTCTGGAATCTCTCTTCCCCATCCGTCTGACACGGTGGTCAGCAGCACAGGAGCACCGCAGGGAACCGTACTCTCTCCGGTCCTGTTCACCCTGTACACATCAGACTTCCAATATAACTCGGAGTCCTGCCATGTGCAGAAGTTCGCTGATGACACGGCCATAGTGGGGTGTGTAAGGAATGGACAGGAGGAGGAGTATAGGAAACTGATACAGGACTTTGTGATATGGTGCAACTCAAACTACCTGCGTCTCAATATCACCAAGACCAAGGAGATGGTGGTGGACTTTAGGAGATCTAGGCCTCATATGGAACCAGTGATCATTAATGGAGAATGTGTGGAGCAGGTTAAGACCTACAAGAATCTGGGAGTACAGTTAGACGAGAAACTAGACTGGACTGCCAACACAGATGCCTTGTGCAGGAAGGCACAGAGTCGACTGTACTTCCTTAGAAGGTTGGCGTCATTCAATGTCTGCAGTGAGATGCTGAAGATGTTCTATAGGTCAGTTGTGGAGAGCGCCCTCTTCTTTGTGGTGGCGTGTTGGGGAGGAAGCATTAAGAAGAGGGACGCCTCACGTCTTAATAAGCTGGTAAGGAAGGCGGGCTCTGTCGTGGGCATAGTACTGGAGAGTTTAACATCGGTGGCTGAGCGAAGGGCGCTGAGTAGGCTACGGTCAATTATGGAAAACCCTGAACATCCTCTACATAGCACCATCCAGAGACAGAGAAGCAGTTTCAGCGACAGGTTACTATCGATGCAATGCTCCTCAGACAGGATGAAGAGGTCAATACTCCCCAATGCCATTAGGCTTTACAGTTCAACTGCCAGGACTTAAGAACTTTTTTAAGCTATTATTAATGCTTTTTGAGTTAGTGATTTAGATGCATATCATATTCTTACTGAGTTAAGTAATGTATGTAATTAGTTTTTGCTACAACAAGTGTATGGGACATTGGAAAAAAAGGTTGAATTTCCCCATGGGGATGAATAAAGTATCTATCTATCTATCTATCTATCTATCTATCTATCTATCTATCTATCTATCTATCCCTTCCTCCCGTGGTATCTCTCTTCCCCATCCCCCTTCCTCCTGTGGGATCTCTCATCCCCATCCCCCTTCCTCCTATGGGATCTCTCTTCCCCATCAGCCTTCCTCCTTTGGGATCACTCATACATCCGACTTCCTCCTGTGGGATCTCTCTTCACCATCCCCCTTCCTGCATTTGGGCCTCAGTTCCCATTCCCCTCTTCCTGTGGCATCTGTTTTTCTCATCTCCCTTCCTCCTGTGGTATCTCTCTTCCCCATACCCCTTCCTCCTGTTGGATTTCTCTTCCCCATCCCCCTTCCTCTGGTGGTATCTCTCTTCCCCATCCCCCTTCCTCCTGTGGGATCTCTCTTCCCCATCTCCCTTCCTCCAGTGGTATCTCTCTTCCCCATCCGCCTTCATCCTCTGGGATCTCTCTTCCCCATCCCCCTTCGTCCTCTGGGATCTCTCTTCCCCATCCCCCTTCGTCCTCTGGGATCTCTCTTCCCCATCCCCCTTCCTCCTGTGGGATCTCTCTTCCCCATCCCACTTCCTCCCGTTGGATCTCTCTTCCCCATCCCCCTCCCTCCAGTGGGATATCTCTTCTCCATCCACCTTCCTCCTTTTGGATCTCTCGTCCATCCGAAATCCTCCTGTGGGCTCTCCCTTCCACATCCCCCTTCGTCCTGTCTGATCTCTCTTCAGAATTCTCAATCCTCCTTTGGGATGTCCCATCCCAATCCCCCTTCCTGCTGTGGGCTCTCTCCTCCCCTTCAAAATCCTGCTGTTGGATCCTTCTTCCTCTTCCCCCTGCCTCCTGTGGGATCTCTCTTCCCCATCCCACTTCCTCCTGTGGGATCTCTCTTCCACATCCCCCTTCCTCCTGTGGGATCTCTCCTCTCCATCCCCATTCCTCCTCTAAGAACTCTCTTCTCCGTCACTCCTTTTATTATCGGTTCTCCCTTCTCCATCCACCTTCCTCCTTTTGGATCTCTCGTCCATCCGAAATCCTCCTGTGGGCTCTCCCTTCCACATCCCCTCTCGTCATTTGATCTCTCTTCAGAATTCTCAATCCTCCTTTGGGATGTCCCATCCCAATCCCCCTTCCTGCTGTGGGCTCTCTCCTCCCCATCAAAATCCTGCTGTTGGATCCTTCTTCCTCTTCCCCCTGCCTGCTGTGGGATCTCTCTTCCCCATCCCACTTCCTCCTTTGGAATCTCTCTTCTCCATCACCCTTCCTCCCGTGGTATCTCTCTTCCCCATCCCCCTCCCTCCATTGGGATATCTCTTCTCCATCCACCTTCCTTCTTTTGGATCACTCGTCCATCCGAAGTCCTCCTGTGGGCTCTCCCTTCCACATACCACTTCGTCCTGTCTGATCTCTCTTCAGCATTCTCAATCCTCCTTTGGGATGTCCCATCCCCATCCCCCTTCCTGCTGTGGGCTCTCTCCTCCCCTTCAAAATCTTGCTGTTGGATCCTTCTTCCTCATCCCCCTTCCTCCTGTGGGATCTCTCTTCCTCATCCCTCTTCCTCCAGTAGGATCTCTCTTCCCTATCCCACTTCCTCCGGTGGGGTCTCTCTTCCACAACCACCTTCCTCCTGTGGGATCTCTCCTCTCCATCCCCATTCCTCTTGTATGAACTCTCTTCTCCGTCCCTCCTCTTCTTGTCGGTTCTCCCATTCCCATGCTCGTTCCACCTGTGGGATTTATCTTTCCCACCCCCTTTCTTCCTGTGGGATCTCTCTTTCCCAAACCCCTTGGGATTTCTCTTCCCCACTCGCCTTCCTCCTTTGAGATCACTCATCTATCTAACTTCCTCCTGTGGGATCTTTCTTCCCCATCCCCTTCCTCCTCTGGATCTCTCTTACCCATTCCCCTTCCTCCTCTGGAATCTCTCTTCCCCATCCCCCTTCCTCCCGTGGGATCTCTCTTCCCCATCCCCTTTCCTCCTATGGGATCTCTCTTCCCCATCAGCCTTCCTCCTTTGGGATCACTCATACATCCGACTTCCTCCTGTGGGATCTCTCTCCTCCATCCCCGTACTCCAGTGGGAACTCTCTTCCCCGTCCCCCTACCTCCGGTGGGATATCTCATCCCCATCCACATTCCTCTTTGGGATCACTCGTCCATCAGAAATCCTCCTGTGGGCTCTCCCTTCCACATCCCACTTCCTACTGTGGGTTTTTTCCTACACATCCCACATCCTCCTGTCTGATCTCTCTTCACCATGCTTGATCCTCCTGTGGGTTTCCCTTTCCCATCCACTTTCCTCTTGTGGGATCTCTCTTTCCCATCCCCTTTCCTCCTGAGGTATCTCTCCTACTCATCCGCCATCCTGCTGTATGATTTCTCTTCCCTGTCCCTCCTCTTCCTGTGGGATCTCTCTTCCAAATGCCCTTCCTCACGTGGGATTTATCTTCCCCAACCCCTTTCATCCTGTGAGATCTCTGTTACCCATCCCACATCCTCCAGTGGGATCTCTCTTCCCCATCTCCCTTCCTCTGGTGGTATCTCTCTTCCCCATCCCCCTTCGTCCTCTGGGATCTCTCTTCCCCATCCCCCTTCCTCCCGTGGGATCTCTCTTACCTACTCACCTTCCTCCTTTGGGATCACTTATCTATCTAACTTCCTCCTGTGGGATCTTTCTTCCCCATCCCCTTCCTCCTTTGGTATCTCTCTTCCCCATCAGCCTTCCTCCTTTGGTATCTCTCGTCCAGCCAACTTCCTCCAATGGGATCTCTCTTCACCATCCCCCTTCCTCCTCTAGAATCTCTCTTCCCCATCCCCCTTCCTCCTCTGGAATCTCTCTTCCCCATCCGTCTGACACGGTGGTCAGCAGCACAGGAGCACCGCAGGGAACCGTACTCTCTCCGGTCCTGTTCACCCTGTACACATCAGACTTCCAATATAACTCGGAGTCCTGCCATGTGCAGAAGTTCGCTGATGACACGGCCATAGTGGGGTGTGTAAGGAATGGACAGGAGGAGGAGTATAGGAAACTGATACAGGACTTTGTGATATGGTGCAACTCAAACTACCTGCGTCTCAATATCACCAAGACCAAGGAGATGGTGGTGGACTTTAGGAGATCTAGGCCTCATATGGAACCAGTGATCATTAATGGAGAATGTGTGGAGCAGGTTAAGACCTACAAGAATCTGGGAGTACAGTTAGACGAGAAACTAGACTGGACTGCCAACACAGATGCCTTGTGCAGGAAGGCACAGAGTCGACTGTACTTCCTTAGAAGGTTGGCGTCATTCAATGTCTGCAGTGAGATGCTGAAGATGTTCTATAGGTCAGTTGTGGAGAGCGCCCTCTTCTTTGTGGTGGCGTGTTGGGGAGGAAGCATTAAGAAGAGGGACGCCTCACGTCTTAATAAGCTGGTAAGGAAGGCGGGCTCTGTCGTGGGCATAGTACTGGAGAGTTTAACATCGGTGGCTGAGCGAAGGGCGCTGAGTAGGCTACGGTCAATTATGGAAAACCCTGAACATCCTCTACATAGCACCATCCAGAGACAGAGAAGCAGTTTCAGCGACAGGTTACTATCGATGCAATGCTCCTCAGACAGGATGAAGAGGTCAATACTCCCCAATGCCATTAGGCTTTACAGTTCAACTGCCAGGACTTAAGAACTTTTTTAAGCTATTATTAATGCTTTTTGAGTTAGTGATTTAGATGCATATCATATTCTTACTGAGTTAAGTAATGTATGTAATTAGTTTTTGCTACAACAAGTGTATGGGACATTGGAAAAAAAGGTTGAATTTCCCCATGGGGATGAATAAAGTATCTATCTATCTATCTATCTATCTATCTATCTATCTATCTATCTATCTATCTATCTATCTATCTATCTATCTATCTATCTATCTATCCCTTCCTCCCGTGGTATCTCTCTTCCCCATCCCCCTTCCTCCTGTGGGATCTCTCATCCCCATCCCCCTTCCTCCTATGGGATCTCTCTTCCCCATCAGCCTTCCTCCTTTGGGATCACTCATACATCCGACTTCCTCCTGTGGGATCTCTCTTCACCATCCCCCTTCCTGCATTTGGGCCTCAGTTCCCATTCCCCTCTTCCTGTGGCATCTGTTTTTCTCATCTCCCTTCCTCCTGTGGTATCTCTCTTCCCCATACCCCTTTCTCCTGTTGGATTTCTCTTCCCCATCCCCCTTCCTCCGGTGGTATCTCTCTTCCCCATCCGCCTTCCTCCTGTGGGATCTCTCTACCCCATCTCCCTTCCTCCAGTGGTATCTCTCTTCCCCATCCGCCTTCATCCTCTGGGATCTCTCTTCCCCATCCCCCTTCGTCCTCTGGGATCTCTCTTCCCCATCCCCCTTCGTCCTCTGGGATCTCTCTTCCCCATCCCCCTTCCTCCTGTGGGATCTCTCTTCCCCATCCCACTTCCTCCCGTTGGATCTCTCTTCCCCATCCCCCTCCCTCCAGTGGGATATCTCTTCTCCATCCACCTTCCTCCTTTTGGATCTCTCGTCCATCCGAAATCCTCCTGTGGGCTCTCCCTTCCACATCCCCCTTCGTCCTGTCTGATCTCTCTTCAGCGTTCTCAATCCTCCTTTGGGATGTCCCATCCCCATCCCCCTTCCTGCTGTGGGCTCTCTCCTCCCCATCAAAATCCTGCTGTTGGATCCTTCTTCCTCATCCCCCTTCCTCCTGTGGGATCTCTCTTCATCATCCCCCTTCCTCCTGTAAGAACTCTCTTCTCCATCGCTCCTTTTATTATCGGTTCTCCCTTCCCCATGCTCCTTCCACCTGTGGGATTTATCTTTCCCACCCCCTTTCCTCCTGTGGGATCTCTCTTCCCCATTCTGTCCTGCTGTTGGATCTCCATTCCCCTTCCCCCTTCTTCCTGTGGGATTTCTCTTTCACATACCCCTTCCTCCCTTGGGATTTCTCTTCCCCACCCGCCTTCCTCCTTTGGGATCACTCGTCTATCTAACTTCCTCCTATGGGATCTCTCCACCCCATTCCCCTTCCTCCTCTGGAATCTCTCTTCCCCATCACCCTTCCTCCCGTGGGATCTCTCTTCCCCATCAGCCTTCCTCCTTTGGGATCACTCATCCATCCGACTTCCTCCTGTGGGATCTGTCTCCCCCATCCCTCTTCCTCCTGTGGGTCCTCTGTTCCCATGCCCCTTCTTCCTGTGGGATCTTTCTTTCCCATCTCCGTTCCTCCTGAGGTATTTCTGCTACTCATCCCCCATCCTCCTGTATGAGCTCTCTTCCCCATCCCTCCTCTTCCTATCGGATCTCTCTTCCCCATGCTCCTTTCTCTTGTGCGAACTATCTTCCCCACCCCCTTTCTTCCTGGTGGATTTCCCTTCCCTATACCCCTTCCTCCTGTGGTATCTTTCTTCCCCATCCCCCTTCCTCCTCTGGGATCTCTCTTCCCCATCCCCCTTCCTCCTCTGGGATCTCTCTTCCCCATCCTCCTTCCTCCTGTGGTATCTCTCTTCCCCATCCCCCTTTCTCCTGTGGGATCTCTCTCCCCCATCCCCCTTCCTCTTGTGGGATCTCTCTTCCCCACCCCCTCCCTCCAGTGGGATATCTCTTCTCCATCCACCTTCCTCCTTTTGGATCGCCCGTCCATCCGAAATCCTCCTGTGGGCTCTTAATTCCACATCCCCATTCATCCTGTCTGAACACTTTTCTCCATTCTCAATCCTCCTGTGGGATGTCCCATCCCCATCCCCCTTCTTGCTGTGGGCTCTCTCCTCCCCATCAAAATCCTGCTGTTGGATCCCTCTTCCTCCTGTGGGATCTCTCTTCCTCATCCCCCTTCCTCCTGTGGGATCTCTCTTCCTCATCCCCCTTCCTCCTGTGGGATCTCTCCTCTCCATCCCTATTCCTCCTGTAAGAACTCTCTTCTCCGTCGCTCCTCTTATTATTGGTTCTCCCTTCCCCATGCTCCTTCCACCCGTGGGATCTCTCTTCCCCATTCCGTCCTGCTGTTGGATCTCCATTCCTCATCCCCCTTCCTCCTGTGGGATCGCTCTTCCTCATCCCTCTTCCTCCTGTGGGATCTCACTTCCCCAGCCCCCTTCCTCCTGTAGGATCCCTCTTCCCTATCCCCCTTCCTCCTGTGGGATCTCTCTTCCCCAACCACCTTCCTCCTGTGAGATCTCTCCTCTCAATCCCCATTCCTCTTGTATGAACTCTCTTCTCCATCCCTCCTCTTCTTGTCGGTTCTCCCATCCCCATGCTCCTTCCACCTGTGGGATTTATCTTTCCCTCCCCCTTTCTTCCTGTGGGATCCCTCTTTCCCAAACCCCTTCCTCCCTTGGGATTTCTCTTCCCCACTCGCCTTCCTCCTTTGGGATCACTCATCTATCTAACTTCCTCCTGTGGGATCTTTCTTCCCCATCCCCTTCCTCCTCTGGATCTCTCTTACCCATTCCCCTTCCTCTGGAATCTCTCTTCCCCATCCCCCTTCCTCCCATGGGATCTCTCTTCCCCATCCGCCTTCATCCTCTGGGATCTCTCTTCCCCATTCCCCTTCCTCCTGTGGGATCTCTCTTCCCCATCCCACTTCCTCCCGTTGGATCTCTCTTCCCCATCCCCCTCCCTCCAGTGGGATATCTCTTCTCCATCCACCTTCCTCCTTTTGGATCTCTCGTCCATCCGAAATCCTCCTGTGGGCTCTCCCTTCCACATCCCCCTTCGTCCTGTCTGATCTCTCTTCAGCGTTCTCAATCCTCCTTTGGGATGTCCCATCCCCATCCCCCTTCCTGCTGTGGGCTCTCTCCTCCCCATCAAAATCCTGCTGTTGGATCCTTCTTCCTCATCCCCCTTCCTCCTGTGGGATCTCTCTTCATCATCCCCCTTCCTCCTGTAAGAACTCTCTTCTCCGTCGCTCCTTTTATTATCGGTTCTCCCTTCCCCATGCTCCTTCCACCTGTGGGATTTATCTTTCCCACCCCCTTTCCTCCTGTGGGATCTCTCTTCCCCATTCTGTCCTGCTGTTGGATCTCCATTCCCCTTCCCCCTTCTTCCTGTGGGATTTCTCTTTCACATACCCCTTCCTCCCTTGGGATTTCTCTTCCCCACCCGCCTTCCGCCTTTGGGATCACTCGTCTATCTAACTTCCTCCTATGGGATCTCTCCACCCCATTCCCCTTCCTCCTCTGGAATCTCTCTTCCCCATCACCCTTCCTCCCGTGGGATCTCTCTTCCCCATCAGCCTTCCTCCTTTGGGATCACTCATCCATCCGACTTCCTCCTGTGGGATCTGTCTCCCCCATCCCTCTTCCTCCTGTGGGTCCTCTGTTCCCATGCCCCTTCTTCCTGTGGGATCTCTCTTTCCCATCTCCGTTCCTCCTGAGGTATTTCTGCTACTCATCCCCCATCCTCCTGTATAAGCTCTCTTCCCCGTCCCTCCTCTTCCTATCGGATCTCTCTTCCCCATGCTCCTTTCTCTTTTGCGATCTATCTTCCCCACCCCCTTTCTTCCTGGTGGATTTCCCTTCCCTATACCCCTTCCTCCTGTGGTATCTTTCTTCCCCATCCCCCTTCCTCCTCTGGGATCTCTCTTCCCCATCCCCCTTCCTCCTCTGGGATCTCTCTTCCCCATCCCCCTTTCTCCTGTGGGATCTCTCTCCCCCATCCCCCTTCCTCTTGTGGGATCTCTCTTCCCCACCCCCTCCCTCCAGTGGGATATCTCTTCTCCATCCACCTTCCTCCTTTTGGATCGCCCGTCCATCCGAAATCCTCCTGTGGGCTCTTAATTCCACATCCCCATTCATCCTGTCTGAACTCTTTTCTCCATTCTCAATCCTATTGTGGGATGTCCCATCCCCATCCCCCTTCCTGCTGTGGGCTCTCTCCTCCCCATCAAAATCCTGCTGTTGGATCCCTCTTCCTCCTGTGGGATCTCTCTTTCCCATCTCCATTCCTCCTGAGGTATTTCTGCTACTCATCCCCCATCCTCCTGTATGAGCTCTCTTCCCTGTCCCTCCTCTTCCCCATGATCCTTCCTCCTGTGGGATTTATCTTCCCCACCTCCTTTCCTCCTGGTGTATTTCCCTTCCCTATACCCCATCCTCCTGTGGTATCTTTCTTCCCCATCGCCCTTCCTCATGTGGGATCCCTCTTTCCAATCCCCTTCCTTCTGTAGGATCTCTCTTCCCTATCTCCGTTCCTCCTGTGGGATCTCTTCCCCATCCCCCTTTCCTCCTGTGGGATCTCTTCCCCATCCCCCTTTCCTCCTGTGGGATCTCTTCCCCATTCCCCTTTCCTCCTGTGGGATCTCTCTTCCCTATCCCCTTTCCTCCTGTGGTATTTCTCTTCCCTATACCGTTTCCTCCTGTTGTATCTCTCTTCCCCCATCCCCCTTCCTCCTCTGGGATCTCTCTTCCCTACCACCGTTCCTCCTGTGGGATCTCTTCCCCATCCCCCTTCCTCCTGTGGGATCTCTCTCCCCCATCCCCCTTCCTCCTGTGGGATCTCCCTTCCCCATCCAACTTCCTCCTGTGAGTTCTCTCTTCCCCATCCCCCTTCCTCCTGTGGGATCTCTCTCCCCAATCCCCCTTCCTCCTGTGGGATCTCTCTTCCCCATCCAACTTCCTCCTGTGAGTTCTCTCTTCCCCATCCCCCTTCCTCCTGTGGGATCTCTCTCCCCAATCCCCCTTCCTCCTGTGGGATCTCTCTCCAACATCCCCCTTCCTCCTGTTGGATCTCTCTCCAACATCCCCCTTCCTCCAGTGGGATCTCTCTTCCCTATCCCCGTTCCTCCTGTTGGATCTCCTACCCATCCCCCTTCCTCCTGTGGGATCTCTCTCCCCCATCCCCCTTCCTCCTGTGGGATCTCTCTCCCCCATCCCCCTTCCTCCTGTGGGATCTCTCTTCCCCATCTAACTTCCTCCTGTGGGTTCTCTCTTCCCCATCCCCCTTCCTCATGTGGAATCTCTCTTCACCATCCCCCTTCCTCCTGTGGGATCTCTCTCCCCCACCCCCCTTCCTCTTGTGGGATCTCTCTTCCCCATCCCCCTTCCTCCTGTGGGATCTCTTCCCTATCCAACTTCCTCCTGTGGGATCTCTCTTCCCCTTCCCCCTTCCTCATGTGCGATCTCTCTTCCCCATCCGCTTCCTTCTGTGTCTTTCCATCCTTTACCTAGGTGATGTCTCTTCCTCCATCTCCCATCGACATTTCCCGATTCTCAAATCTTCCTCACTGTTTGACTTTCTCCCCTTCACCCCTGCCCTTTCCGACTGTCTCACATCAGGAACACTTTTACAACCAT
Source organism: Hemitrygon akajei (assembly GCF_048418815.1). Classification (NCBI taxonomy): domain Eukaryota; kingdom Metazoa; phylum Chordata; class Chondrichthyes; order Myliobatiformes; family Dasyatidae; genus Hemitrygon; species Hemitrygon akajei. Next base: position 1,263,790 of record NW_027331986.1, read on the forward strand.
CAGGGAATGAGAGAGAATATGTGGAGTTTACAGGGTCATAGCGACAGACTAAATTACCAACATTTGGTGAATACACTGGAGATGGTCAGTGAGGGACATTGACAGTGATGGGAACTCCGATCAATGATTTACTGAAGGGTTTAATGTTTCCTGAAATATCCGAGTGAGAGATATTCCCTCAGACCCACGGTTTGAATCAGTTTGTTCATCAATCTCTCTGTTTGTGTTTAGACTGAGTGGTAATAAACTGGGGGATTCAGGAGTGAAACTGGTGTCTGCGGCTCTGAGGAATCCGGAGTGTAAAATACAGAAACTGTGGTAAGTACCAGACTGTGGGAGATTGTGTTTACAGTCACTGGGTGTCTGACACTGAATATTAATGTGATCAGTAATTGTGTTACTGATAAACACTGGGGATTTGTACCGTCTCCTGTCTCTCTGTGTCCTTCACCCTCACTCTCTCTCATCTCCAGGCTGAGGGATGTCGGTCTCACAGATTCTGGTGCCAAGGATCTCGTCTCCGCTCTCAGTACAAACCCATCACTGACGGGGCTGGACCTGAGTAATAATAAACTGGGAGATTCAGGAGTGAAACTGGTGTTTGCGGCTCTGAGGAACCCGGAGTGTAAAATACAGAAACTGCGGTAAGTACCAGACTGTGGGAGATTGTGTTTACAGTCACTGGGTGTCTGACACTGAACATTAATGTGATCAGTAATTGTGTTACTGATAAACACTGGGGATTTGTACCGTCTCCTGTCTCTCTGTGTCCTTCACCCTCACTCTCTCTCATCTCCAGGCTGAGGGATGTCGGTCTCACAGATTCTGGTGCCAAGGATCTCGTCTCCGCTCTCAGTACAAACCCATCACTGACGGGGCTGGACCTGAGTAATAATAAACTGGGAGATTCAGGAGTGAAACTGGTGTTTGCGGCTCTGAGGAACCCGGAGTGTAAAATACAGAAACTGCGGTAAGTACCAGACTGTGGGAGATTGTGTTTACAGTCACTGGGTGTCTGACACTGAACATTAATGTGATCAGTAATTGTGTTACTGATAATCACTGGGGATTTGTACCGTCTCCTGTCTCTCTGTGTCCTTCACCCTCACTCTTTCTCATCTCCAGGCTGTGGGATGTTGGTCTCACAGATTGTGGTGCCGAGGATCTCCACTCCGCTCTCAATACAAACCCATCACTGACGGATCTGAACCTGGAATCAAACTCGCTCACAGACCGATCCATTCCCGCTCTCTGGCGCCTCATACTGACCTTCCCGAGTCTGGAGTTGATCGGGTGAGTGATTGTGTTAATGTTCAATGTGATAAAATATCAGCGGATCCGCGGGTTTTCTGGTGATATTTGTCTGTGAGTGTTGTTGAAACATTAACCCCGGTCCCCTGTTACTGACACTGTTGTGTAATCTGTTTATTTCATCTTTATTCTCCCATCTATTTCAGGCTGGGGTGGAATCGGTTCAGTGAGACCGGAAGGAACGAACTGAGATCTCTGCGGGGAGTCAGACCCGGACTGAGAATGTATCTGTGAACATCTGAATGTGTGTACATCCCCGCCCGCGGGATGGGGACATTTGGCCGATTCCCCGCCCTCCCCTTAAACTCCCGCCCTTACCTTTAATGGCTGCACGCCGGGTGTGGTTCCCAACGGTTTTTAACGGAAGCAGCTCAGGTCTCGCGATGTGTGTCGCTCGGAACGGTACCGCAGTGACGTGTTTCCGCCTGTTGTCCGGCGGGGCAGCTTCCGCCGGATGTGCGTGTTCGAGACTCCCTCACGTGACACCCCGGAGAATTACCCAGACAGGAAGAGCCCGGCGGCCGGGGCTCAGTCTGGGACACCGGTGTCCAGGGGTGGGATTATCCCGGGAGAGAATCCTTTTGCTCCCTTTGCTGAGGACGGTGCATTCGGCCGCCTGGCCGATATAATGATGTTAAATTGACAAATCCCTCGGCAGTGACCCTGGATCTGCAGCGATCCCGGACACGGCCCTGAAGTGTGATTTTATAATCATCGGTTCCCCGATGCAGAGTGACGGTGAGAAACGGGACTGATTATTCAACCGGTCACTCGTTGTCGCCGGTCAGTTAATTGTGTGTGACTGTGAGTGAGTCGGGAGCAGCTTATTTATTCCCGCACGTCAGCAGCTCACACGTTGTTTAATTTATGAAAATTTATTAATTGAAAATTAATTTATTGAAAATCAATAAACCGCTGTAACTTCCTGTCTTGGTGCCGGACTCGAGTTTTATTTGAGGTTTCTGCTGCCCCCCCGCACCCTGTGCACTGCAACAGCGGGTCAGAGCTCCTCACACTGACACAGTAGCGTCTCAGCTCCAGGCTGAGGGAGGTCGGACTGGCTGAGTCTGGGTGCCCAGGATCTCATCTCCACCAAAGCCCCTTCCTGGCTAACTGATCCCCGCAGACAGATAAAATTGACGATAATATCACACGTGAGACCACTGAGGGCCCGAGTACGAGACGGATGGGGGATGGAATACCGACGTTACACACGGAATGAAGTCCCTCCACCGTATGCCATTATACACTCCCAGGTCAGACACAGAGAGAAGCTTCCTCCACACCATCCCATCACACACTCCCGGGGTCAGACACAGAGTGAATCTCCCTCCGCACCGTCCCATCACACACTCCCAGGGTCAGACACAGAGTAAATCTCCCTCCACACCGTCCCATCACACACTCCCGGGGTCAGACACAGAGTGAATCTCCCTCCACACTGTCGGATCCCGTAGTTACAGGGACAGACACAGAGAATTCCTCCACACCATCCCATGATACGCTTCTAGGGTCAGGCATTGAGAATATCTCACTCCGGCCTCTGCCTTGCAAAATTCCTGTGGCAGACACAGAGCGATCCTCCTTCCATAACATCACATCAAACATTCACAGGGCCAGACATTGAGAGAATCTCACTCCGGTCTGACCCATTGCAAAGTTAAGCTCCCTCCACACCGTCACATCACACACTCATTGGGTCAGACCGTCTCATGGAGCTCCCTCCACAGAGTCTCATCAGAGAGTCACAGGGTCAGATATTGAGAGAATCTCGCTCCACACCGCCCTACCTCACAGTCCCCGGATCAGGCACAGGATCAAGCTCATTCCACACTATCCGATTACACACACCCGGGACCAGACACAGAGTGAATCTCCCTCCACACCGTCCCATCACACACTTGCATTGGAACAATCTGCCTTGGCGCTCTCTCTCTCTCTCTCTCTCTCTCTCTCTCTCTCTCTCTCTCTCTCTCTCTCTCTCTCTCTCTCTCTCTCTCTCTCTCTCTCTCTCTCTCTCTCTCTCTCTCTCTCTCTCTCTCTCTCTCTCTCTCTCTCTCTCCTCTCTCTCTCTCTCTCTCTCTCTCTCCTCCCCCTCCCCCTCCCCCTCCCTCCCTCCCTGTCTCGCTCGTTCTCAAAAAAATCAATTATCGGGATATTGTATATAATTTGCATCCACATATCCACCTCTGGGTGAAAAAGTTTTTCCACACCTCTGTTCTAAATGGCCTACCCCTTATTCTTAAACTGTGGCCTCGAGTTCTGGACTCACCCATCAGCGGGAACATGCTTCCTGCCTCCAGTGTGTCCAATCACTTAATAATCTTATATGTTTCAATCAGATCCCCTTTCAACCTTCTAAATTCCAGTGTATACAAGCCTAGTCGCTCCAATCTTTCAACATATGACAGTCCCGCCATTCCGGGAATTAACCTTGTGAACCTATGCTGCACTCCCTCAATAGCAAGAATGTCCTTCCTCAAATTTGGAGACCAAAACTGCACACAATGCTCCAGGTGTGGTCTCACCAGGGCCCTGTACAGCTGCAGAAGGACCTCTTTACTCCTATACTCAATTCCTCTTGTTATAAAAGCCAGCATGCCATTAGCTTTCTTCACTGCCTGTTGTACCTGCATGCTTGCTTTCATTGATTGATGTACAAGAACACCTAGATCTCGTTGTACTTCCCCGTTTCCGAACTTGACTCCATTTACATAGTAATCTGCCTTCCTGTTCTTGCCACTAAAGTGGATAACCTGACATTTATCCACATTAAACTGCATCTGCCATACATTTGCCGACTCACCCAACCTGTCCAAGTCACCCTGCATTCTCATAACATCCTCCTGACATTTCACACTGCCACCCAGCTTTGTGTCATCACCAAATTTGCTAATGTTACTTTTAATCCCTTCATCTAAATCATTAATGTCTATTGTAAACAGCTGCGGTCCCGAGTACGAGACGGATGGGGGATGTAATACCGACATGACACAGGGAGTGAAGCTCCCTCCACAATATGCCATTATACACTCCCAGGGTCAGACACAGAGAGAAGCTTCCTGCACACCGTCCCATCACACACTGCCGGTACGAGACACAGAGTGAATCTTCCTCCATACTGTCACATCACACACACACGGGGTCAGACACAGAGTGAATTTCCCTCCACATGGTCGTGATGAATGGGGCCGTATCCACTATTTATTTTATGTGATACTCCGTTCAATTGCAATAGTGTTTCCATACCAGATTGTGGTGTAGCCAGCCAATTGATCACCACTACACGGTTATAAAAGTTTGTCAGAGTTTTAGATGTCATGCCAATTCTTCTCAAACACCTATGTCCTGGGCCCAGGTCAGATCTTCCAAATAATAGCACCGAGGAAATTAACGTTGCTGACCCTCTCCATCTCTGATCCGCCGAGGAGGACTGGCTCATGGATCTCTGGTGTCTGCCTCTTCAAGTCAATAATGAGCTCCTTGGTCTTGTTGGCGTTGCGTGAGTAGTGATTGCTGTGGCACCACTCAGTCAGACTTTCAAACTCCTTCCCATATGCTGATTTGTTACCACCTCTCATATATAAGCTTAATTAGATAAATATTAATTTTGGGATCAATTAAGAAAACAATATGTCAGGTGACTTCGCGCGCAGTCATTGGATTGGTTTACTTTAAGTCAATTGTCAAAGATTTCCATGGCCCGTCGGCCACTCGGCCTCTCAAATCCGCTACTCCTTACTGTAACCTGATTTATAAACTTTGCTTGTCACATTTGTACTTTCCTTCCGCATCCAGCACGCCCAGCACCATATAGCTGTTCAACTCCACGTTCATCGATCACCTGACCCTTGAATGTGATCGAAAACTTTGCTTCCATTGGTCACTGTCAGAAATTACAAACACCCACAATCACCCAGAATATATATTAATGAAGCCATCTGAAATGAGACAGTTTGAAAACCGATCAGGCACTGGCTGTAATGCTTTTGCTTTGAAATACTTAACCTTCTCTGCAGACACTGTTTTTCATCTTGGCATAATATATGGAAAATTTCAAACGTGTAAACAGGAAACTGTCGGAACACAAATATCATTACCACCGATAGAGTTTTAAAACTGAGTTGATAAGTCGTTGATCACTGAGACAAAACACAGAAATGGGTTGCTTGGAAATAAAGGTACCAAGTAGATATCAGCAGCATAATTATTCTCAGCTCAATTCCCCGGGAATATTCTGACATTGCTGACGTGTTCAAGTGGTGTCTTTCAACTCGCCCCGCTATACGATCCCTCTCGGGGAAATTTCGTAACCATGGTAATATACAAAATCCTGAAAGAATTCAGTCGGTCAGGCTGCATCCATGCATGGAAGCGAACAGTCGATGTTTGAGACCGATAGCTTTTCTGGTGACTGGAGGGAGGAGAACAGATGAATGATTGATTTTTCAGCTGCGGGTTGTTGTTCTGTGAAACACGGAGCTCAGGGGCTGTGTGCAAGCGGCTGCGTGTCCGAGCACATTTCCCAGAACAGGGAGCGGCTTTTCTGCTGAAATCATTTCTTATCTGTTCTTCAAAACACCCACATTCAGATGGTTATTGTAGTTAACCATTTATGCTGAGGGAACGAGCATTTGTACCTTTAAAATACTTTGAAAAAAAAAATACCGTGGGTCTAATTTATATCAAACTCCAATCATCTGCAGCTGCTTTGAAATAGTTTCCGCAGTTCCTTTTCGATAAATCAGACCATTGTATCTGAAAAAATAGATTCCTTAATATTGAACATATACAACATTATCAAGCGCATGGAACTGGCAGGTTTCCCAGTTACAATTGTCATTTACCTATTAAATACTCTTAATGAAAGGGTGAGAGCGCGTGTGAGGGTAAGCGGGAGCTTGAGTGTAAGGGCGAGGCTGAGGTTTATGGTGAGGGAAGGTGAGGGCGAATATGGGGGTGAGGAAAATAAGTGTGAGAGTGACTGTGAGGGAGGGGGTGAGTAATTGTGAGAGCGAGTTTGAGGGTGAGGTTCAGAGCTAGTGTAGAGTGAAGGAGAGGGCCAGGAGGAGTATGAGAAAGGTGAGGGGGAGGATGTGGGAGAGTGCTGGTGAGGACGCGCGTGAGAGGCAACGGTGGGTGAGGGCGAAGGTGAGTGTGTGAGCAGTTGATAGGGTGGTTGTCAGCGAAGGTTTACGGTGAGAGGAAGAGTGAGGGGAAAGAGGGAAGTGAGTGGTTGCCCTAGCAGACAATAAGAAGGAGGATCCCTTGGGGATTCTAGAGATATGATGAGGACAAAATGATTCCAAGGGACAAACTCGGTTTTCCTGAAGATCAGAATAGTATTCTCTGTGGAGGAACTGAACTTTCCTGCCTAACTTGCCATGTCAAATGCCTTGCAATGTCCTTCTGAGCAACATCCACTGCCTGGCCTTCATCAACTTTCCGGACATCCTTTTGCAAAAACCCTATAAGACTGATTGGACATGGCTCACTACTCACTCGGCCATGCTGAGTATCCTTAATCAGTCCACGGCTGTCGAGATACTTACATGGGGATTGATAAGTTCGCGGCGTGAGGTAGTAGGAGTCAATATTGGAAAACATAGTACATTTATTTTTCAACGTAGTCCCCTCCTACATTTACACACTTAGTCCAGTGGTCGTGGAGTATACGGATCCCTTCTTTGTAGTAGTCGGCGTCTTGGACCTCCAGAAGTGGTCCATAGTAGGGCTGATTGATAAGTACGTGATCTAAGGTAAAAGGAGGTGAGTTATACAGCTCTCGTGCAGATCAACTCTTTGAGTGATTATGCAGAGAGTTTGAAGTTAATAAGTCATTTCCTACAAACATCGCTGCCCTATCTCTAAACTCCCCACCCTTTCCCCACACCTTGTTCCCCTACAAAAGATAACGAGTCTTGATGCTGGCCAGTTCGCACCCGCAGGCCTCGTCTCCGTTTCTCCAGCAAGTCCGACCCCATTGCTGCATTTTCTGGCTCATTGACAACATCTTCCCGTACCACAGCCTTAGCTTGAACAGCCCTATAGTCTGAGAGGCGGAAAAACTCGGGACGGGGTTTGGAGACGGGATAATGGTGCCAGCTTCTCCTCACAGCAAACTTCCTCCACGCGCGTTCCACAGTTTGCATAAACCATGGCGTGAGTCGCACACAACCTCGCCATCCCGTCACTCAGAGTCCTCCCTCCCATCCCTTCTATTCTTGATCCATCTGATACTCAGCGGGCGGCCATTTCGTAATGGGAACACTCCCACAACTTCACCACCCCATTCTACGTTCCACCACTACTGAGTGAATCACTGGCCAACTCTTCCAGTCCCGTCACTCCTGATCTCCGCAAATCCCAGTCCCCTCGCTCCGACCTTTTTGCCGTCCATGGAGGCCATTTTGTGCTCGGTACAATTGCCGCCCGACCATCCAACATCGTCGAATACGTAGCATTCTAAAGCTCATTATCCGCTCACTCCCCTCGCCGTTCATTCAATCCTAACCATCCTCAACCATCCCTCCTTACCATCCCCAGCATCCCCTTGCTCTTCTCTCTCCCGGACGTCAATCTAAACTTCTGCCGGGAGATATTTTCCGACACGAAATGTAAAACCATCATCTACTACTGAGTGATGTACAGGCCTGTCCTCAGGGTCTTTGCACCCCTCCGTGTGTCAGTCCCTCCAGGGCGCCCATTTGTAATCTGCCCATCACACCCTCCCTCGGTAAACTTCGAGCCGAGCGGAAAACGCGAGTTTTAACAGGGAGAATTTCCAGGAATGTTTCTGACGGGATGTGGATCAACAGCCGTTTCTTGTGAAATGATGTGAACCGTGGGCCAGAGGTTTCTTGTGGCAACAGCTGCCCGAATGGAAACATAATAATCTCTCAATTTTACCAATATCGAAAACTCTCCCGAATCGCGAAGCTCTCAGAAAATCTATGACTGAGGTCCTTCAGATTTCCTGTGGGAGCAAATTGTCGAACGTGTTTGGTTTGATTTCCGCAGAAAGGCGACTCCCTGTACCGGGACAGATGAGGGGTGTTCGAGCTGAAACTCGTCCTACGCTGGGAAGCCCCGTTCTCACACGGGATGGATCTCAGAACCTTCCAGAAACCCGAGATGGAGCAAATTCTCGGCCTGGGATTTGTTGAATTAAACAAAGAACCTCCGCCCCATTGGTTGTGATAGAAGAGCAAGGACGGAAATTGTGAGATCTACGCGGAAAACCAGACAGAACCGAACTGCTTCCGCGAGGGACGGTTAACGCTGCCTTTGATATTCCTGTCTGAGTTTCCTTCATTTGCCCCAGTCCCCTCTCCTCCCCCTGTCGGACACGTCCCGAACCGCCAAGGGTGTGTGGACCTGAACTGCGTCCACGTACGCATATTCCAGCTCAATCGGACCAGTGTATCTGTAATGCGCAACGGACACTGTATAACCGAATCGCCTCGGGAGTAGCAGCTTAGACTGAAATCTCCGTGCACGGTGAGCACACCGCTCACCCGGGACCGCACTGAACTCCGTCCGGTTTCAACATCACAGTAAGTGTTGTCTCCGATTCTTCAGAACCAGGGAGCGTTCACAGCAGGGTTCGGCTGCTTTCCGACCGGGAGGGAATTCGATGGGATGAAGGAGCTCTGAAATGTTCAAGTTAGCGAATTGATTATTGACCAAAGGGATTGAGAGAAGCGATGTCATTACATTCAATCAAAACATTGTCCAGTTGGTTTGTACTGAGTCAGTACAAAAGAACAGTTCACACCGATCGTGATATCTGAAATGTCCCACGCGGCAAGGTTCCGTCTCCGATCTGTCTGTCTGTCTGCCTGTCTCTCTCTCTCCCGCTCTCTCTCTCTCTCTTTCTCACACACACACACACACACACACACACACACACACACACACACACACACACACACACACACACACACACACACACACACACACACACACACACACACACACACACACACAAACTAACTACTCAAAATAACAGATAATCCGTGAGATTTAACTGTTTGGGTTGTCTCAGTTCAGAATGCTGCAGGTCGGCTTAATTAATTATTTTTAAAAGATATTAAAGCCACAGATGATTATGTGTTGAGATAAATTAGAATACTGGAATCTCACAAAGTCCGACAACAATGGTAACAAGTAGACATTCAGATTACTGACACTGGGGAACTTTCTTTCCTATTTCATCGTGTTTTATTGATATCCCCCTGTAACAGTAAGATTTTAACCATTAAGCCTGCATTGTTGACAGTTGAAGGTAGGAGAGGAATGATGAACCGTTTGGATTTGTTTTCAGCAGAAACGCCGCTCCCTGATCCGAGGAATGTTTGCGTGTCGGAATCCGCCCTGCGGACAGGTAGCCGCTTGACACAGAAAACCGCGCTGTAAGTCTCACAGAACAGCAACACCAGCTCCTCGCCGGATTGTCTGGTATGAAGTTGGAAGAAAACGACTTGAAAATATATCCACACGGAGAGTGAACATTCTTAGTGAATTAAGGTGAGAATAATTCAGCTTCTGAAATGATTTCTGATCTTTATTTCAAATCGATCCATTATCTGTGTATTGGATCAGTGATCAATAACTCATTCGCTGCATTTTAACCCTTTCTGGTGGCGATGTTATTTTTGATCCCGCAGTTCCTCGTCAGTATTATTGCGATTTTCCGCAGCTTATGCCATGATTCAAAACAGATCTGAAACCAAAAGTTACAATTTCAAAGCAATTGTGTGAAAATTCTGTTTAGACAACACGTTTCCCGTTTCCAAAACTTGTCATTTCAGATAAATGCATGTTGTCTTTTTCTTTAAGACTGTGTTTATTGTGGGTGTTTCGAAATGATCTGCTCGACTTCCTGTAGAAGCAAAGATTTTGATTCTGTTCAAAGCCACGGCACACAGCGGGGGTTGGGGGCGGTGGTGGGAAAAGGGGTGAGGTGACCCGTTACAGAAAGAGACAGGCGGCAGGCGGCATTTTACGGGGTAGAAGGGGCAGAAGACTGGATGGACTGAGTGGCCGATTTCTGCGTGCTATATTTACAGTAAAGGTCTGATTCCAGAGTTACTGTAAAACTATTTAAACATTACGGACCATCACACATATGAAGTACCTGTCGCTGAACCAAAACCAAACATTGCATTAATTAAATCATCCAGACCGCTAACAGAGATGATAAACAACAATGGACCCAGCACCGATTCCCGCGGAACCCCACTAGTCTCTGGTCTCTAATCAGCAGGCCAAAACATTTTCTACCACTTACTGTCTTCTTCCAAGAAGCCGATACCGCAGCTATATTACCATCTCTTCTTTAACGTTAAGCCCCTGAACCATCTTGACTAACCTCCGATTTTTGGAATTTGCCGAATGCCCTGGTAAATTGCTCTAAATATTCTAATAATTTTTCAATCGGTAAATTAACCCTTCCCTTTCCCCCCGGAGCAGCACGTGTCACGTTGTTCCAGTCTGATAGTTTACCAAAAACGATTCTGAATATTCACTAAAAGTTGCACTCAGTCCCCACGCTCTGGCTTATAGTCTGTTTGCAGAATTCACGTTTATATACCCTACTACTGCACCCCTTTCGCCACGAGAATTATTATGATCTGACTCTGTTCTCCCCGCCCTTCCCCCATTCAGACAGTTTTCTGAACTTCCCAGTTAATGTCCTCTCCGTGTTTCTCAAAATCAAACCCCCACTTCATTTTGCTCTTTTTAGTGTCAGCTGTATGTTATGCAAAACTTTATCTAAGCTCTTTTGAGCTCTTTTGTGTATCGATGTGGAGGACTCGGTAGATTTTCTGTTACTATTCCGAGAGCATCATATTTGAGTCTGAACTGATAGTGATTACGGGGATACGGCTGGAAGATGCCCGGGTCTGGGTGCTCATTATTACAGATCACACGAATGCTGTGAAGGAACAGCAGCTCAAAAGCAAAGAGGCGACGTCGACGTTAAGTGAGGGTTCTGAGTGTTTTCAATGTTGATGTAAAGGTAGAAATGATGCAAAGTGGGTGCGACTGTACATCAATGTTAGCAGAGAAATCATGCTATGAGAAGAATGAACATCAGAGAGTCTGCAAGAGGTGGGTGAGATTAGGAACAGTTCTCTAACCGGTTGTTCCAACTGCAAAGCAAGCGAAGAGCTGTTCAGACATGAGTTCCCTTTTACCAGAATTTGCCGTTTCAGGTGAATATATGTTGTTCTCCCTTTGAGACTGTGTTTATTCTGGGTGTATCCGAGCTGATCTCCTGAAAGACTCTGATTCTATTCAATGCCTCGATGCATATCAAACATGAGGGTGCCCAGTTACAGAAAGCGGCCGGCGGCATTGCGGACCGAGAGCCATTATTTCACTGCTTGGGGCAGAAGGCTCGGTGGGCTGGTGGCCAACTTTCTCCTGTTATGTTTACAAGGAAAACTCTGACTACAGAGTGATTGGTCCGACCTCAATTTAATGACGGCGGACCAAGGCTCGCGGGTATCAATCTGGTGCCTCAATAGTTTTCTTGACTATTCAGAGGGGGTCATGATTAAATAGCGTTTACAGACGACCAGGTCTGGGTGCTCATGATTACAAATTGCACGATGAAGTGAAAGAACAGAAGCTCAAAGGGCAGGAGGCAGCGCAGATGCTAAGCAAGGAATCCTATCTCTATCCAAGATAGACGGAGCAGTAATGCAGAATGGGTGTGATTTTAAAATCAGACGATCGAAATAATGAACACAAGAGAGTCTGCAGGTTCTGGAAATCCAGAGTAACACATGCTAATTGCTGGAATAATCCAGAAATTCAGATGCCATCTATGGAAATGAATTTCTCGACCTGAAACATGGACTATTTATGCCCCTCCGTAGATGCTGCCCGATCTGCTAATTTGCTCCAGAATTTTGTGGTTGTTATGGGAACAGTGTCAGAGAACCCAAGCTAAGATCTCTCAATTGGACGAACGTAATTTGCATCTGAAGGTGTGCATTTCATATCGACAGACGAGCAATTGCCAAAGCTTTCACAACTTATTGAGTCTGGCACATTGCTTCTTAGTGTGTATGTTACTAACCTACGGGGGAAAAGTTTGCTTGCGTTTGCTTCTCCCTGTGAAATATTGTGAATGTCTCTATGCTGCTGGGTGAGGGATTAGGCTCCTCCGAGTGCGGCTGAGTCAGCGGGCCTCCAGAGATCTGCAGACCCGTCACGGCATGAGCTAGATCTGAGACGACAGTACAATTGTGAAACAGGACTGGCTGGGATGCTGTGCGCACGTTTCGGAGTGTCCTGACATGGGTTCTAATACTAGAGTAATGCGGGGTTAGACACCGTGTTACTTGGAAGGATGGGCACCTGTAGCATGGGTAATGTATGGCTTGGCTCAATGAGCTGTTTCGCCATCTGTAAGGCTATCTGTATCTATCTCTTTCTCAATAACGCCTCATCCCCGCTCCTCCTGTCACATTACAGTTCCCAACCACTGCCCCTGCCATTCTCTATATGCGAGGGAGCAGAATGACTCAATCCGTGCCTGGGTGCAAACCCCCCTGTATGCCAGGCGCATACTCCGTGCACAGGGGTAGGCCACCGAGCTGGGTTTATCTCTCATTCCCATTGACGCCGAGCTTCCTCGGGCATTAGGAAAGGCGGTAGGATCGTCAGCTTAGTTAGATACTTCCAGTCCGTGGACAAAAAAGGAAAGAGGGCATTATCAAGCCCCACAAGTGATATCCGCCGCCAATCCTCTTAGTATGGGGATTGTCGCACTGAGGCACTGGCCAACAGCCGGTGGTCGAGGAATTCCCGGGAGGGAAGGCGTGATATGGGATGTTGTTCGACGAGTTCATCCTTGTTCATGTCGCAGTTACTCTCAGAAGTTGCAGTGCTGGTCCCTTCCTTCTATCACAACATTAGGCTCTCGGTAGTTTATTAACATCTTAAGTTAAATGCAAGTACATTTGAGAAAAAAAGACCACCAAACAACGATTTTTCTTTCACTGCTCTGGGGGGAAGTAATCATGAAAGGTATGAAATGAGGGAATTTCTAGTGTCTGAGTCCATGACCTGATATCCCCGAGGCTGCGGCAGCACCGTCCGCACTACAAGTGTAATCTCAGGTTACTGGGAGCGCGGGATTTAGGAGAACAAATTAGTAGACGTCACAGAATATTGCAAGAAACATAATTTGTTATAGTTTGATTTTAAACTTCCACATATAGTCTGGCTGTCTCATACTGTAAATTGAGTAGAGGTACTGATGTATTTGACAAATGTCTTCAGGAAAGTTTCCTTAATGAGTAAGTTGAAGACCCAAAGATAGAGCGTGTGATACTTACTGTCCTAGTAGGGAATGAGACAGGACACACGTAACAGAAGTCTGTGTGTGGAGACTATTTGCGTCTGGTGATCGCAATGTCATCAGATTCAAAGGAAGTGTGGACAAAGCTAGCTCTACTCCGTGGGTTGACATTCTCAACTGGAGAAATGTCAATTTTGATGATATCAGAAAGGATCTGACTTGTGTGGATAGGGACAGGTTATATATTTTGACAAATGCGTACTTGTACGTGGAGACATTGAAATATAAAATTTATAGATTTCAAGGCATTTATATGCCTATCGGAATAAAGGGTAAATAGACCTATTTTTGAGAACCTTGGTTTTCAGGAGATATTGAGGCCCTGGTAAAGGAAAAAAAATATGGAGTGCATAACAGGTGTACGCAGGGCGGAATTATATGAGGTACTTATAGCGTCGCTGAAATGCAAGTTAACACTGGAGAAAGAAACCAGGAAGACAATAGGATTGCAGTGGACAAAACTGATTGTCTGGATGGTAATGAAGGTGTGGAGGATAGAGGAATTTTTAATTGGAATTTTCCACTCGGGAAAAGGACACAGAATTTGTAGAAGTGAGGACATGAATGGTATACAGGTTATAGATAGGTAAGTGTTTGGCATATTGGGCAGATTAGAGTGTATAAATCCCCAGCGACTGACAAGTTGATCCCTCAGAACCCGTTGGAGATGAGTGTGGAAATCAGCAAATTTGCGGATGACACCGAGGTTCGGGGTGTATTTGACAGCGAGGGAGACTATTGGAGCATGCGGCGGGATCTGCACCAGGTGTAAAAGTGGCTGATAATGGCAGATGGAATTTAATGCAGGCTTGTGAGCTGTTGCACTTCTGTAGGATCCATCCGCATGGGTCTTACACAGTGAAGAGTACGGCACTGAGGAGCGCGGTCGAGCAAAGGCGTCCGGGAATACAGGTCCACAATTCATTGAAAGTTGCGGCATATCTAGATAAGGTGTAAAGAAATCTTTGGCGCATTGGCCTTCATAAATTAAAATATTCAGTACAGGAGACTGCATGATATAAGATGGTTATGAGGCCTAATTTGGAGTATTGTGACCAGTTTAAGTCACCAACACACAAGAAAGATGTAAATGAGGTTGACAGAGTACAACGAAAATTTACAAGGATGTTGCTGCGATTGGAGGACCTGAGTTATAAGGGAAGATTGAATATGTTACGACTTTGTTCCTTGGAACGCAGAAGATTTGGGCGAAATTTGATGGAGATCTACAAAATAATGAGGGATATAGATAGGGTAGATGGGGTAGAGGGATGAGGATAGTGAGGGTTAGGTCAGGAATAGAAGGGAGTAAGGCTCCCATTTTTAATCAACACACAACTCCCCTCTCCCCCCGTGCTCATTTCAATCAGTGTGTCATTCCTTCCCAATCGGCCATTTTAAACTATGTGACAATTTTCAGTGAGAGCGTCACTCCCACCTCAGTAAAACTTCTGGCCATTTGGAATAAATGACTTTTAAGAGAAACAAATTCATCAGTATTTCCGGCGGGGTGTGGATCAACATCCACTGCTTGTGAAATGAAACCCGCTGTTAACCGTGGGCGAGGGGTATTCTTGTGACAATAGCTGTCAGGACAGAAATACAATAATCTTTACCAGTTTTTTCCCATTTGGTGAAAATATATACGTGAACGTGTTTGGCTTAATTTCAGAAGAAATGCGGCTCCCTCTACTTGAACAGGTGAGGGACACTTAAGTTGAAACTGTACCTACGCCGGTCAGTCCAGTTTACACACGGGGCGGAGCTCAGACCCTCCTAGAACCCGGGCTGGATCAAATCCGCATCCTGGGACTCGCTGAGTTAAACAGAGAAACTTCGCCCCACTGGTTGCGATGAAAGAAAAAGGAGAGATCCACACAGAAATCCGGACAGAAAGGTTAACGCAGCCTGTTTGTTTTCCTCTTCAGGGTTGCTACATTGATCCCACTCCCTCTCCTCCCTCTGTCAGACACGTCCTGAGCCGGTGAGAGTTAGTGTGACCCGGACTGCGGCAGTCCCGCTCTACCCCGGCTCACCCGGCCCTGTCCATCTGTAATGAGCGACGGACACATCACAGCCGAGTGGCCTCGGGAGCAGCAGCTCAGACTCAACTCTCCGTACAGGGTGAGCACACCGGTGCAGGAGCATTGTCGCTCACCCGGGAAGTCAGACTGTGATTTCCCGGGACCACACTGAACGCCGTCCGGTTACAACATCAGAGGTAAGTGTTGTCTATGATTCTGCACAACGATTCAGCGTTTACAGCGAGACGCGGCTTTGGTCGAGATCGGGTGTGAATTTAGTGGGAGAACGAAGTCCGGACATATTCATGTTAACGAGTCAATTACTGTCCAAATGGATTAAAAGAAACGACGCCTTTGCCGTCAACCAGAAATACTCTCCTGGGTGATTTCTACCGAGTGGGAGCAGAAAGCATCTTTCACCCCGGTAGTGAGATGTGAAATATCCCCCGGGGCAGTGACCCGTCATCGATGTCTGTCAGACAAGAGAAAAATCAGCAAGTGCTGGAAATCCGAGCAACAGACACAAAATGCTGGAGGAACTGTGCAGGCCGGGCAACGTCTATGGAACAAAGAACAGTCGACCTTCGAGACCCCAGCTAATGTACTTTACATCGCGTCATTGGTTCTATCGCTCATCCCTGTAGTGGAAAGGGTTAAACTTCCTTCACACTTGAATGACAGTGTTTTGTGGAACCGGTTTGGATTTGATTTCAGCGGAACGGCCGCTCCCTGTTCTGAGGAATGTGACGGACAGGCAGCTGCTTGCTCGCAGACCCTGAGCACCGAGTCTCACAGAACAACAACCCGCACCTTCCAAATCAGTCAATCATCTGCCCTCTTCCCCTTTCCAGTCCAGTCCCGATGAAGGTACTCGGTCCGTAACGTCGACAGTTTACACCCATTGATAGATGCTGACCTGCTGAGTACCTCCAGTATTGTGTGTTGCCATGGTTTCGAGAGATCCGTGTGGGGCTGCAGGGTTATTTGTAAGAAAAGATACACGGTATCCACACTGTCAGAGTATTCTTGGGGAATTAAGATGAGAATAATTCAGCTTCTGATATTTATTTCCGAGATTTATTTCCCAACAACTAGTTCGTTGAACATTAAATCAGCGATCAAGGAGATATTTGTGTTTTTTTTTTAAGCCACTTCTGTCTGTGGTGCTTTTTGTGTTCCAACTGCTTCCTGCTGGCATGATTTACATTTCCACAGGTTAGGTAAAGATTAAGATCAGCTCTGGAACAATGGTACCTGTTTCAAAGCAAGGGTACGGGAGCTGTACAGCAAACACCTGTTTCGTTTTCAATGTTTCTTATTGCAGGCAAATACATTGATTGTTCCTGTGTTGATTGTGAGAAATTTGAACTCCTCTTCTCAATCGCCAGAGGAAGCAAAGACTGTAATTCTGTTTAAGAATGGGATTCCTGATAAACAGTGGGTTTGAAGTGTTACAGGGATGGACAAGAATTGTGTGTAGACCCCGCTGACAACTCTGGTTTACATTAGTAAAACAGTTGTTTTTCAAAATACTGAACAGCGAGACACTGCACTGATGAACCTATCCGAAACCAGATCAGCCCAGAAAGTCCTTCCCCAAAAATTAGGGTTTTGTGATCCAACTCGATGCAAGCAGTACGCTGCCCACTCCACTAGTGCGTTATTCGCAGCCGGACGAATCCCATGATTAATTTTGATGTCACTCTGAAATCAAATTAAACGTCCATAGAGGTAATTCAAAATACAAGCGCTCGCCAACACCAGGGATCTGACGTTACGTGTGCTGTACTTGACGTCATACACGCTGAGATGGGTTAATGGCTCAAGTACTAATCACGTCACGCCGGCGCAGTCAACAGGGTATTGACAAGCAGCGTTATTCCCAATGATGCGAAAAGATGTCAATCACTGGTTCCATCCAATAGCATAGGCGGGCTGGCCGAGAGGGCGTTACCCCCGGTCCGATCTCCCTCTCAAAGCGGAGCAAATAAATTAAATGACCCGCTTTATAATTTATTTCCATTTGCCTCCGAGGGAAGTTGGGGCCATTTCTGAAGCGTCGTTTGCGGCCGGAGTCTGATGTATCGCTGAGAGGTAGAAGGCGATCGTTTGTCCATCGACTTAATGCCGGCCCCCTGGGGAGGGATCCTGGCAGAATACGGAGGGAGAGGGGGATATTATTGTCAGGGTAAAGATGGGGTGAGAGGGAATGGACAGGATTGGTGTCCCGCTGTGGACAGTTGGGGCTCATCTGTGGAAATGTCCGAGCTCACGGTGGTGGCGAGCAGAGGAATTCACCACATTGCGGGGCAAACACCGACCGACTGTTGACCTACAAGTGGTGCCAATTGTCTGGGGAAAGTAGGGGGCAGGAGTGGTGTTGGTGGGGTAATGATGGAACGGCCCGGCATCTTATTAAATGAGAGGATGGTTTGGAGAGGCCGGGTGGCCTGCTCCCGTTCCTGTTGTCTGTGTGTTTAAAGAAAAGGATAAACAGACCTTCGTGGGCCTGCAGGATGTCCCAGCAGGTGTTGTAGGGACCGGTGCTCGGAGCCCAGTATTTCACAATCTGTCAAAACCGGGCTGAGGGAACAAATTCAACAATTCCAAGTGTGCTATCACACAAATTATATATTTATATATCGTTGATGACATAACACCGATAGTTCCATATTGCTACAGACACAGGATTGTATAACTTATGTTCCGTGTGTTATCTGAAAGTACTTGCCTGTGTTGCTGTCACGAGTCAGCATTTCTCTGTACCTGTACCTTCCGTACCTGTGCACTTGGCAATAAGTTCAACAGGACCTGCGAAAACTCAATGAGATTTTATTAGTGATGATCATTTTAGCAGCTCGGTGGGTCGAATGTGAATGCATGACCCTTAGCAGTGTCAATGAGCACAGGGATATTAGAATCCATCGCTGTCTGAAAGTGACTATATAGATTGATGGGGTGGTTACGAAGGCAACGAGTATCCTTAACTATTATTTGAGGCATTGAGTTCAAAAGTCGAGAAGTTGTGTTGCAGCTTTTTAAAACTCTAGTTAAACCACATCTGGAATATTTCATACAGTTCTGGTCGCCCCCATTCTCGGAAGGATGTCGGGGCTTGGGACAGGGCGCAGAAGAGGTTTACCAGGACACTGCCTGGATTAGAGGGCATGAGCTATAACGAGTGGCTGAACAAATTTGAGTTGTTTTCTCCAGAGCGGAGCAGGCTGGGGTGAGACTTGATGGACGTTTATAAGATTATAAGAGACATAGGTAGAGGAGATAGCAAATGTCTTTTTACAATGGTAGAAATGTTTAACATCATAGGCCATGCACTTAAGGTGAGAGGGGAAATTTTAAAGGAGGTGTGAGGGGCACATGTTTCTTACACAGAGAATGCCGGGTTGCTAGAAGGTGCTGGCTGGGGTGGTGGCAGATCAGACACATTGGGGACTTCCCAGAGATATTTCGATAGGCTCACAAATGTGAGGGAAATAGAAGAATATGGACATTTTGTAAGCAGAAGGGATTTGATTGGTTAACATTCTGATAACAAATTTAATTAGTTGAGCACAATACTGTGGGTCGAAGGGTCTGTTCCGTGCTGTACTATTCCGTGTTCTGTTTCTGTTGTTGAGAGGTTTTAGCATAATGGAGGCAAAATTAGTGATTAGGAACAACAGGTCAGCTGGTCCAACGTGGAAAATGTGAGATCACCCACTTCTGTAGGCGAAACAGAAGTACTGGGTGTGTTTAAATGGTGAGGGACTGAGATGCAGTGGGTAGGGAAGGAGGTCAAAATTACATTGTATTGATGGTAAGACTCATTGGTATAAGACTGAAAATTGCTTGAACAATTATTTGCATTTTGTTGAGATTGTACCCGGAATGTGATGTAAAATTCTGCTCGTATAACACGGGGTATACAGACCAAAGAACAATCTGCCGGAGGAACTCAGTAGGTCGGGCAGCATCTGTGGAGGGAAATGGACCGTCAGCTTTTCTGGCAGAGACCCTCCCTCTGGACTGAGAGTGAACGGGAAATAGTCAGAGAAAAGAGGTGAGGGGTGGGGATGGGGCAAAAGCTGGGGAGTGGGAGGTGGATCCAGGTGAGGGGGAGGGCGGAAGGTGGAAATAGTGACAGAGGTCGGCAGATGTGTGAAGACCAATGGAATCGAGGGACTGAGGACTGGGACAAAACATATGGCTGAGATGAGAGAGCAGTCGTAATCTTGTTGATGATTCGAGGGGCTGAATGGCCACATCCTGCTGTTTCTCACTTGATGTTTCAGTGTTCCTGTCCAGCGAGGCTGGGGGGATGTGAATAGATATTAGTGTTTGTAAAGATAGAAGTGGTTTGAATGCACAATTCCTTTTTGGGTCTGGATTGTCTGTTGGGCAGTAATGGGAACCGAACCCCTATCTCTGTGACCCAGGAGGTGCAGGGATGGGACGGGAATGGTACAGAAAGAAACATTTAAAATGTTGCTGGTGTAAATTTGAAATGTAGAAAATGTAGCAGATGGATCAGGCAGCGTGAGGTATGAGGAGCAGTCACTGGTTTAAATGAGAGACCCTTCAATCATCACACGATCCTGTTTCCCACTCCCTTTTCACTGCAGATCGGCAGCATCTGCAGGTTTGTTTCTGAGGCCCTGCCCCCGCTCTATGACTCACAATCACATCGTGCGTGTGCAGTCCCGGGATGGGCAGAGAATTTTTTTGTGGATGGATGCGTGTGATCATTTGCGGGGCTGAGATCAGGAGAGTGACCCCGTCCACTGGGGCGGGGTGCCGGGGGAAAGTGCATTCTCTGTGGGGCGAGTCCAATGAGATCCCGTAGGTTAGAACTGAGGCCGGTCCCGAGCGATGTTGCGCAGTGATTCCCGTTATTTCCCTGAATAGCCAGCCTTCCACCACTTCTAGGACAGAAACTGCTGGGTGAGTCAGTGTTGTGGGACTTTCACACCGAGCCTCCTGAGATGAGCTGCCACTCAGCTCTAGGTGCTGTGGTCCTAGGAGCGGGATGAGGTGGTGAGGCCTGGACTGAACCCATCCATTGAGGTGTATCCCGGGAACTTTATCTCCATCACCTGACCGGTAGCGGATCCAAACTTCACCTGTATTGATACCTGGGGTCGATAATTGTTTCTGTGTAACTGGGCTCCTAAAAGAATTTCAACACTTCAGTTAACTCTCCCTGCAGAAGTTTCAACCAGGCAACCCAGGCCGTCTAACAATATCCATGCCATTAAAATGGGAAATGTGTTTATTTTTGTCATGTATAGAGGTTCAGTGAAAAAATTTGTCTAGCGTACCATCCACACACATCAATTCATTGAACAGTACATTGAGGTAATGCAAGGTAAAACAATATCAGTGTTACAAATCATTATGGGTACAGAGAACGTGCAGTGCAGAAAGTGTAAGGTCACTTTAAGTAACACAGTGTGATCAGTTCTCCATCTTATCACACTGGGGACATTCAGTTTGCTTATAACAGCAGAATGGAAATTGTCCCTGTGACTGGTGGTACATGGTTTAAGGGTTTTGTGGTTCCTCCCCGATGGGGAATGGGTGAGGTGAGAATGTCCCAGGTTGTGGGGATCTTTGAGTACACGGCCAGATTTACTGAGACGGTGGGAAGTGTAGATGGAGTACATGGAGGGGAGGTTGGTTGCTGTGATGTGCTCAGCTCTGTACACAGCTCTCCACAGTTCCTTGCAGTCATGGGTAGAGCAGTAGCCAGATGAAGGTGTCAAGTAACTGGATGGGATACTTTCCATGGTGCATTCGTAACATTTGGTTAGGGGAGAAGGGTAGATGCCAAATATCCTGTTCTATCTAGGTCAATTTAGCATGTTTTATACAGGAGTATCTACTAGTAATTCATTATCTTGTATTGCTGGCGGAACATCAGTGACTGTCCTTGATTCCTTCTCCCATCTGGATCCATCTGCTCATCCCCTGCCCATCTTGTTCAACCTCTGTCCAGCCTGTATCCCACCACCTCAATGATATATATCAACCATCTTGTTCAACCTCTGTGCAGAGTGTGTCCCACCACCTCAATGATATATATCAACCATCTTATTCAACCTCTGTCCAGCCTGTATCGCACCACCTCAATGATATATATCAACCATCTTGTTCAGCCTCTGTCCAGTCTGTATCCCACCACCTCAATGATATATATCAAACATCTTGTTCAACCTCTGTCCAGTCTGTATCCCACCATCCCAATGATATATATCAACCATCTTGTTCAACCTCTGTCCTGCCTGTATCCCACCACCTCAATGATATATATCAACCATCTTGTTCAACCTCTGTCCAGCCTGTATCGCACCACCTCAATGATAAATATCAACAGTCTCTCTTCTACTGTTGCCTTCATTGTGACATATTTTGTCTCAGTGAGTTATTTCTGAAATCGGTGTTTGATACCTGGAAATACCAGAGGATTTATTGAATACTGCATGAGCTAGGGTAAAGACAGCCATTACAATTTTAGTTTCAATGTTACCAAATGGCCGCTGTGTTAATCTTTGTCAGACGGAGACTCTCGGCGTTTAAAGTTGAGTCTGTTATTTCCTTCTCTGATCATGTTTGGAGAGGCATTTTCCCTGTTGCCAGGAACAGCAACAAGATCTGCAGGGAATGGAGCACGTTTTTCTCTCTAGTTACTGGCCCTCAGAAGTAGATATAACAGTTTAATAGTGGGGTGCGGAGGATGTTGTGAGCATTGACTGTATCGACTGTATTAACCCTGTGTTGGAATGAAGAGAAAACTAATGAATGTGGGCATTACATTGTGCAACTTTGTTCAGGCCATCACAAACATCTTGTGATCAGTCAATAGTTGTGCATCATTTCAAGTAAAAAGAGAAAATGCTGGAACCGTTCAGCAGATCGGGCAGCATCTTGGGCAGTCCCAGTTTTGATACTGAGTCTTCCACTGTTTTTCTTTCCACACATCCAATCGAT
The DNA here is from genome assembly GCF_048418815.1 of Hemitrygon akajei. Taxonomy (NCBI): domain Eukaryota; kingdom Metazoa; phylum Chordata; class Chondrichthyes; order Myliobatiformes; family Dasyatidae; genus Hemitrygon; species Hemitrygon akajei. Next base: position 1,286,488 of record NW_027331986.1, read on the forward strand.
GTACCGAGTTTCCAGCACTTTACTTTCAATTTTATATTAGAAGCACTTTATTCCTGTTATCCTGCAGGAAATATGATTGTTGTGTAGGGCTAGATCCCATTTTCTTCAACTCCAGATATGCCACCAGATCTGAACCCACTGTAAGGACATTTGTATCTCACAGGAGGCTGTACTTCTCCTTGTCCTTCTCTGATACAGAGGTCACTGACAGCCCCTCCCCCTTCCCAATCTACACTCGCAGACCATGACGGTGACAAATGTCCCAGACTCAGGGACCCTGAAATAAACACAATGTTAACAGCAAGATTGGACTGTTACTAATATGAAGATAATACGACATGAGAGCTGAGCTGTCTGATCTAATGGACCAGATCTTACCTTGTTTACAACTTAATTTGCCCCGTGCCCATCCTCTCCGGGTCACGCAGCATCTGATAATGCTCAGTACCCCAGCCTCCCTCTACCCTGCCAACCGCCCCACATCCTTCCCACCATTTACCACACACCCGCACACATAGACAGAACCCCTTCACCCACATCCACCCTCCCAGCGAGAGGACCCACAACTAACTGATCCCACAATCCCGGCTCAGGCGCAAAACTAAAACCGGGGCTGTGGGACTAGAGAGCTCGGACCCGGCACTTTCCCACTGCAAACGACCCTCGATTTACACAAACCCGAGATCAGCCCCTTCCTCACTGCCACCCAAACAAGAGTACCGCTGGCATCAGCTGGGGTCAGCACCGCGTCTACACTCTGCAGGAGGTTCGCTGTGGCACCATCCATGGCTGGAGATCGCAAAGTCACAGCGTTTGGCTGTCCAGTTCTTTCACTAGGACACACCGAATTCCACATTCAGTCCATCCAAACAACACTGGGCAAACTTTAATGAGCAACAAACATAATTCCTCTCAGTGATCAGCGATCTGAGCGATTCACTCACTGTTTGAGGATGGGTACCTATGGTCGACATTGTCAAAATGTTTAGTTTCCCAGGAGAAAATGACCATGGATGAGAGGTCCTCTGTTATCTGATGCAATCTGTGTTTACCCTGCTGGCAATTCCCGTTTACATCAATAAAACTGCTGTTTATGAAAATCCTAAATGAGACTCTGCACCGACTACAGCCCAAAGCAGATCACCCTGGACAGTCCTCTCCTCTGATAATGCATCGATCACATTGTGCATGCTCACATTCCCTGATGTGGTTTCGGGATCGGTGAAAGGCACACACCCCTGCCCCCAACCCCCTCTGGAGCGGGGAGCCGGGGGATGAATCACTGACTGCGGTGTGAAGACATAAAGTTCCCATCGGTGAGTATTGAGACCAGTCCCGACTGAGGAGGTCTGATGCTGGGCAGAGAGTCCCGTTGACTCGCTCGAATTGGTGGCCTCACCCCCGCTTCCTGGACGCAACCTGTCGGGGTCAGTCGGGTTGCAGGACCTTCACACCGAAATGCCTGGGATGAGCCGATGCTCAGCCCCTGTTTTTCTGCTCCTCGTGAGCGACGGGGATGAGGTGATGACCCCGGGCCCGCACCTATCTTTTGTCTGCTTGGACAAGGCAGTGATGGGTGGGGAATATGTTTTTCTTGACTCCATTCCACTCTTACGACCCGCCAAAATCCAGCCGATGTTTCTGGGTATATGATTTCACAGCGTGTCTGAAATCCATTTATGTGAGAATTTAGACTTTTCTATTTTTCTGAGCTTCTCCAAAATGTGCACACTTCAGTTAAGCCTCCCTCCAGAATTTCCAAAGCAGCAAACGAGCCTGTCTAATATTTCCAGACGGGATCTAAATGGGCAGAGGGTCTTAAATAGGTTTCCAAAACAAACACAAGCAGCAACGGTTTCATGCAGAGATCCTTCACTATAACACCATCTAGTAATTTTGTGTCATCTGCAAACATACCTGTCCAACCTTGTGCATTCACATCCAAATTGTTGAGGCCAGGAGGGGAATGGGTCCATAACATGAAATTGGGAATACATCAGTGGGCACTGTGGTCATCATGGTGTTGAAGGGTCTGTATCTGTGCTCTGTTGCTCTTTGACTTTAACAGCAGGGTGTGTCAGATATCACTGGACAGACACGCTGTGAAAGTTGATGATAACTGCGAAAGCTCTGTCCCTCAGCCAGCTGCTGCTCTGATACAGGGAATAGAGATACTGTCATTTTACAAAGTAATCGTGCTTGCTCTCTCTGACTCTGTCTGCTTATTGTGTGTAATTCAGGGCATCACCAGCATTTGGGGCTTTCCTGCACTGGGACCAAAGTGTAAACAAGACGTCATCAATCAGCAATAATCAGTCGGAATCAGAATGGCTACAGGTATGATTATTGGTGTAATTAAACTTCTGTCCTGATGGTGCACAATAGTTCAGATGAAGAAACTTACAGAGATGCTAATGGAGGCACAGAAATGTTTCATCAGGCAGAGTCACTGAATCCCTTGGTAAAGAGGCCTTGAGTAATCAATTGATCCAACAGTTCCAGCACAGGGACCTGACAACAGTAATGGTAGAATAGCTCCATTCACAAGGCAAAGCTTCACTTGAGTGAAAGGAGCAGGAGACCCTGAATCAGGTGGTTGTGAGTGAAACACAGGAAAGCAACACTGGGCTTGTGGGTGATGTAAAAGTCCAGGGTTAGCGAGACCTTGCCAATGACTTGTATAGTTGTTGCATGATGACTGTCATCCAGGGAACAGGGTGGAACCCAGGGGACCAGGCATCATGGGCTTCAAGGCAATGGTCAGTCTGTGACCCAGGGGACAATACAGAGTGTGACCGAGCAAACAGAGAATGTGTGATCTGGAGGATCAGACTGTGTGTAATCCACTGGCTGCTCTGTGAGTGACACAGGCGAATGGACAGTTTGTGACACAGGGAGATTTTTGTTTGTGGCAGATAATCCCGATGATATTTGCTGGTATCACCTATTGCTGTTACATTAATATCCCCTGGTTATCAGTGTGTTCAACTACTGCGTAGCCAGTGATCAGTATTACTGTGTCTGTCCTGTTCTTTTTCTGGGAGTGGATGTGTCGGGATGGTCACCTGGCAGGAAGTGTGGTTCACATTCTCCAGCACAGTCCCACTCCAAATATGGTCAGCCAGAGTCTCAACTCCATGGCACCCATTGTGAATCCTTGTTCGTGTATAAATCATTCTAAACCTGCAATTCATTTATTTCAGGTGGGAAATTAAATTGGGTACAGAAAGTACTCAAGAGGATTTCCACAGGTGGATCATCGAGGGAAGATGATCGGGACACGGGAAGCAAGTTACCAAAGCAGGGTCGGATTGAGAGCAATGTCCCAATGGAATGTGGTCCAGCCACAGAGGAGGAGCAAATTCAGCCCAGAAACAGTGACGTCAGAGACACTGATCAGGACCCCGGAACCGGCACAAGTGAGGCGACTTTCTGTCAACTTGGAAGCTCATCAAACATGGAATTGTCACGTCCCCAACAAGGTATGGGTAAGTGAAATATGAGGGTGATGTGTTCACAGGATGTGGCAGGAAGGAGGGAGAATGTGATTCCTTGTTGGAGGGTTGGTCAGAGGAGAGGGTGATGTGAGGATGAGGTACAAGTGGTGTAGTGAGGGACACGTTAATCCACTACAGGAAATGTACTACCTGCACTGAGGAGTTCCAGGATGTGTATCGGAGGAAATGCAGCTGTCCAGATAAGAGGCTACTTCCGGGACATGAATTAAGGGAAATGTATGCGCCAGAATGTAGAGAGCATCTCTGGGAAACGACAATCATTGACAGTCCCAACATTTATTGCCCATCTTACACTGAATTCGGTGAGTGGATGGGACGGTAGGAGAGACAGGTTTCTAGTGAATGTGGTCCTTCTGGGAACATCATTCCCGGCGCATTGATGGGTCGGTTTTAAAGCCAGTATCGGAGATTGGGAATAACTCCGCGTTTCCAGCTGAAGGCAGGTGAACACTCAGGTTCAAGACATGACTGGTTTGTTGAGTTGGGTGAGAGCCATGCAGACAAGCGATATTTGAATTTGTGTCTACATTCTCTTTTTATATTTGCAGAGCCAGGGTTTACAATCTCCGACCTCCTAACAGAGGGGGAGGAGTATCGACTGTACCAACTGACAAAGTTCTACAGGGACAGACTGGAACAAGCAATTGAAGAAAAGGTTGAAAGACTCCATTTGATGTTGACAAAGGAGGGACATTTCAGTAGAGAAGAAAATGCGGTGAGTGTAGTTAGTGTATTGTCACTGAACTGCTGGTATCAGAGGGAATAGTGATCGATATTAATCTCCTGCACGTTCTGGGAGTTCTACATGGCAATGGAGGCTTTGATCTCTGACTTGTCTCCAGTTGATCTGGTTTCAGCTGTTAAGGTGGGGAGCACTGGGAATTACAGGTTCAGCTTTACCTTTCCCTCTCACACCTGCTGTATTTATCAGTGTGGTCCAAGTGCAGTGTCTGCATATCTGGTCTGTTGAACAGGTATTCAGTCTAAAATGAATTTCGTATCTTTACAGGATTGTTGGTCAAATTCATCTCAGCTCATTAATCCAGGATGAATATGAAACAGTCAGATTGTAAATTGGACCAACTGGCTTCACCTCCGTACCTGAGGGAGGAAAACTTGCTAACCACAGCTAGTCTGGTCTCCATCTGAGTTTCCAAACAATGACTGGCTGACTTGTCATAGTCTTAGTAAAGTACAGCACAGAAACAGGCCCTTTGGCCCATCTGTTCCATACCGGACTACTTAAACAGCCTATTCCCATTGATCTGTACTGGGCCCTGGCACTCTATACCCTTATCATTCATGTATCTATCCAGACTTCTCTTAACCGCTTGTATCACTTGCACTGCTAGCTCATTCCACACTCTCACCACCCCCTGAGTGAAGATGTTTCCCCTCATGTACCCCTTGAACTTTTCACCTTTCATCTGTAACCCTCGGGTTCTGTCAGCTGCATCAGTCTATGGAAGACAATCTCTGGCCCCACCAAACGTTTGAGGTAGAGGTGCAAAACCTCCTGTTTGTGTGGATACTACGTGATTTGTTCCCATTACAAATCAGTACCACGAAATAACAGACAGTACAGCACATATGTAATTAAACGATTTAGCTTTATAATTCTTAATTTGACTAACGGCTAAAGTAAAACAAAAAGAAAAGGGGCCATTTTAATGTGCAGACGCTGGAGCTCACGGTTTCCCTTCCGCTGGTCCTCCATCGATTTCCCTGGCTTCATCGACTCCCGGCCCCACTCCAAGTCCACTCCTTCCTGGTGTCTACAACCTCTCCTTTCTCGCATCTTCTTTCTCCATCTTCTGCTGAACAAACGGCACAGATTGCCTCGGTGTTGGGCAAACAGCACGTAAGCACCCTCTCCTCGCTTGACGGTTCACATTCCTAAGCACCCGTTATCATTAACCATAGCCCAAGCACTGCTTCTACAGAAAGATCATCACGTTAGCAGAGAAACCTTTCCCAGAGTGTTACACATCCTTTACTGAAGACTTCTTGTTGTAGTACTTCTTTACGTAAGTGCAAAATGCCTGCTTACATTTACGCTATCAATACACCTCATAATTTTGTGTAGCTCTATCAAGTATCCCTTTAATCTTCTGCGTTCCAAGGCACAAAGTCCTAACCTGTTCAATCTTTTCTTATAACCCAAGTCCTCCAGTCCCGGTAATATTGTTGTAAATTTTCTCTGTACTCTTTCAACCTTCTTTACATCTGTCCTATAAGTAGGTGACTGGAACAGCACACAATACACACAATTAGGCCTCACCAACGTGTTCAACATCATATCCCATCTCCTGTACTCAATATTTTCTTTTATAAAGGCTAATATGCCAAGTATTTACTTTCTGATCTATCTACCTTTGCTGCCAGTTTTAATGAATTGTGGACCAGTATTCCCAGATCACTATGCTCTACCACACTCCTCAGTTGCCTACCAGTCAGTGTATAAGATCGACCCTTCCAAAGTGCAACACGTCGCACTTGTCTGCATTAAATTGCATCAGCGATTTTTCACCCATTTCTCAGCTGGTTTAGACACCACTGCAAGTTTTGGTAGTGTCCCTCACTCTCCGCTCCACGTTCCCACTGCTGGTGTGATCCACAAATTTGCTGATCCAATTAACCTCATTTTCATCCAGATCATTGACATCGATGACACACAACAACGGACCCAACACTGATCCCTGTGGCACCGCGTGAGTTATAAACTCCAGTCAGAATTGCAACAGTCTATAACCACTCTCTGTCTTCCAAAAAGCCAATTTCTAATCCAGTTTACCAGTTTACCTTGAATGCTGAACAACTGAACTTTCTTGAACCTCCAGTGCGGTACCTGTCAAATGCCAAGCTAAAGTCCATGTAGACAACACCCACTTCCTTCGATTCACCAATTTTCCCAATATCTTCCAGGAAAAACTTAAGATTGGTTAGAGATGAACTACCATGCACAAAGCTGATATGCATGACCCCAAAAATCAATAGGCTATCCTACAAGGGCATATATATCAGACGAACCTTTTGGTGATCTATTTTACATTATTAGCTGGCCTACCTTCACATTTCATATTCTCTCTACTTATGGGTTTTTAGTTGCTTTCTGCTGGTTAGTAAAAGCTTCCCAGTCCACCAGCTTGCCGCTATATTTTGCTATGTTCTCTGCCCTCTCGTTTGCTTTCGTGCTGCATTGACTTCCTTATCAGCCACGGTTGATCATCCTTCCTCTGGTATAATTTTTTATCTTTGGGATTATCTGTCCTGCACCTTCGGAATTGCTCCCAGAAACTCCAGCCATCCCTGCTCTGCCATTGTCCCTGCTAGTGTTCTCTTCCAATTTATTTTTGCCCAGCTCCTCTCTCATGCCTCTGTAATTCCTTTATTCCACTGTAATATGGATACATCTAACTTTACTTCTTTCTCTCAAACTGCAGTGTGCGTGCTGCTATTTTATGATCACTGCCTCTTCAGGGTTTATTTACCTAAGGCTCCCCAATCAAATCTGATGCAATACACAACACAGAATCCGGATCAGCCTTTCCTATAGTGGGCTAAACCATAGGCTTCTCTCACAAACCACCTCCTAGGCATTCTATATATTCCCTCACTTGGGATTCAACACCAACCTGATTTTCCAAAGCTACCTGCATATTGAAATTCTCCATGGCTATTTTAACACTGAGCTCTGTACATGCCTCTTTGCTCTCCTACTGGAATTACTAGCCCACATCCTGGGGGCTTTTAAGAGGCCTGTATATCATTTTAACCAGGGTCGGATTTCCAATGCAGTTTCTTAACATCTACATCATTTTATCCAATATCACCTCTTTCTAAGGACTTTTCTTCTTTTTGACACCAGAGTCAACCCAACCCTTTCACCTACCTGCCATCCTTTCAATTAAACATTTATCCTTGGATGTGAACACCCAGCTATGATCTTCTTTAAGCCATGATTGAGTCATGATCACCATCCATTTTCTTTTGCTGTCTCGCTCTCCCCTCTCTTCTGGTTGAAGTAATGTTGCACATTGATAGATTGAGGAAATTAATCAAGTTGTATCTACCGTAAGCGTCAGTAAATCCTTATTCATACATAGTATTGATTTAGAATTTCCTTCAGTTACTGTTTCTCTGTTAATGTCTGAACCCAGGGAGGATGAGGCAGCAGCCCAGTGATTGCATCTGTTGTGACGCTACTGGGACCATGAACAGATAATTTCCTCCACATTCTCCATGTCTGTCTGTTTGCTCCACCATAAATTCATTGTTTCCTTTTGTAGAAGGTCACTGAACTGACAGAGAAGGGAAACCGGACAGAGAGTTCCAGACTCTTCCTCAGTTTGGTGATGGGCAAAGGCTCCCAGGCCCAGAAGGCGTTGTGGGAATCCTTTGTGACATTGAGGACTGAGTTACCAAAGTTGGACAGAATACTGAGGGAAATACAAGAGCTCGGTATGTTAAAAACACTCACTGAACACAAAGGCACATTGAAATAAATTTTAGTTATTTTAGTTCTGTTTTCATGAACTTATTTTGATTTAAACAGGTCCTGATCCACAGGAATACATGAACATTGCCCAAGGGTTATCTGAGTTACCCACTCAACTGATAGGTGAGTGATGAAATGCACAGTTCAAATCACGACTCAAATGATAGACTGTGTCTTGTCAAAACCTGGTAATGAACATTTACCATCAATCACTTGCTGCTCTATGGATTCAGGTTACAATTTAGAGAATGCATTTTTTATTAATCCAGCTGTTGGTTCAGCTGAAGCCTTCACTCCAGGTCCTGATGCTCTGGGAATCCCCACACACCCTAGGAAGTCTCCTGATACACTGTATCATCCAGTCCAGGTGACTTTTCTATCTTCAAACATTTCATCTTCCAGAGCACCTTCTCCATTGTAATAGAACTGCACTCCTGTCCCCCTGAAACCCTTGGCATTTTGGCAGACTCTGTTGTCTTCCACAGAGCTTGTCTGCCATTTCCTTTTCACCCATGACTACATCTCCAGCATCATTTCCCATCGGTCCGATATCCACCCTCTCCTCCTGATAAACTGTGTCATTCAGTCCAATGACACTCCCTATCTACAGACCTATCAGATACCGACGCACCTTCTCCTTTGTAATAGCAACTACACTCAATTATGTCCGTGGATGCTCTTTGCATTTTGTAATTCTGCTAGTGACTTCCACAGAGTTTGTCTGACATTTATTTTTCACCAATTACTACAACTACAACATAGTTTTTCAGCGGTCCGATAGCGACCCTCTCCTTGTTTTTACTCTTTATTTATCTGGGAAAGAAAAAAAAATAAACTTTGGTATCCTCACTTATATTATTGACCATATCCTTTCATTTGCTTCACATTCATGTATTTCTCAGAGCATCTGTAACATAGTTCCCTCTGATCTGACCTAGACTGTAAATTCCAGGCACCTACCACCCTGTGAAAAAACTAAATTTACCTGCTGTAAATTTACCCCATCTCATCTTAACCAAATGCACTCTGGTATTAGATATCTGCTCTATGTGGAAAAACAAAATATAGGCTGCCTACCAAAATCTTATCTCTAAATCTTACACATTTTTGTCAGACCTCTATTCAAATTCCAGAGTAAACAAACCAAGTTTATCAAGTTACTCTGCTTGTCTCACATGCCACCGAATCCAGGCAACACCCTGATGAACCTGTTCTGCACCCTCTCCAATCATTCCCAGAGCTGGACAATCGGAAGTGAATACAATACACCAGATGCTCCCTAAAACCATAAGACCAAAATTGTAACATCATGCATCTCATAACTAATCAGCCTTCACTCAGATAACCACAATATCCTTACAGAAGAGTAGAAAGAATGCCATTAGGGTATGAATGGATTAAAAGAAAAACTGATAGTATATTATATAGTTCTATATCAAGCCTGAAGAAAGCAGAAATCTTCCAATGTTATATTGTCTATCAAAAAACATTTGATTCTGTCCCTCTCATGGTTAAGTTCCTAATATATACAAAAATTCACCCAATACTTCTGAATTTTCCACATCTGATGAAGCATTGGCATGCCATAATCAGCCTATTAACAACCAAAAAGGAACAACCATTATCAAAATAAATGGAGATATTTTACAGAAAGACTCAGTAAGCCCACTAAGCTTTAAACCCATTTTGTAACTTACCGAAACAGACAAGAATCAGGTATCAAATCGGGGAAAAAATCAAATGGATTATAGCTTGACACAGCTATGCAGGGATGATTTGAAATCAGTTGCCTTGCATCATTAAAGCTAAAATGATTAATTCAAATTATGGAACTAATTTCCAAAGATACAAAACGTGAACTTTAGACGAGAAAAGTACAGAACATTAAACATAAAGATGCAGGAGAGCCAGTATGATATGAAAAAGAGCATCCCTTTAAGGATGCAATTTAATGTGGATAAATGTGAGGTTATCCACTTTGGTTGCAAGAACAGGAAAACAGATTATTATCTGAATGGTGGCCGATTAGGAAAAGGGGAGGTGCAATGAGACCTGGGTGTCATTGTGCACCAGTCATTGAAGGTGGGCATGCAGGTACAGCAGGCGGTGAAAAAGGCAAATGGTATGTTGCCGTTCATAGCAAAAGGATTTGAGTACAGGTGCAAGGAGGTTCTACTGCAGTTGTACAAGGTCTTGGTGAGACCGCACCTTGAGTATTGTGTGCAGCTTTGGCCCCTAATCTGAGGAAAGACATCCTTGCCATAGAAGGAGTACAAAGAAGGTTCACCAGATTGATTCCTGGAATGGCAGGACTTTCATATGAAGAAAGACTGGGTTGACTAGGCTTATACTCACTGGAATTTAGAAGCTTGAGGGGGGATCTTATTGAAACGTATAAAATTCTAAACGGATCGGACAGGCTAGATGCAGGAAGATTGTTCCCGATGTTGGGGAAGTCCAGAATGAGGGGTCACAGTTTAAGGATAAAGGGGAAGCCTTTTAGAACCAAAATGAGGAAAAACTTCTTCACACAGAGTGCTGAATCTGTGGAATTCCCTGCCACAGGAAACAGTTGAGTCTGGTTCATTGGCTATATTTAAGAGGGAGTTAGGTATGGCCCTTGTGGCAAAAATGATCGGGGGATGGCGAGAAAGCAGGTACAGTGTTCTGAGTTGAATGAACAGCCATGGTCATACTGAATGGCAGTGCAGGCTCGAAGAGCCGAATGGCCTACTCCTGCACCTGTTTTCTATGTTTCTATGTTTTTTTATCAGGATACAATACCACCAATGGATGAATATGAAACATAGAAGTATATTTAGGATATCAATAAGCAAAGAAAATAGTCATCGTCTGATAAAGGAAAATCTTTCAACAAAATTTACTTTAAGACTGAATTTACTTCAAGCCCAAAGAAAATCTGAATTTACGTCAAGACTGAAGAAAATCTTCTAAACAGAACTGAACAGTAAAAATATAACAAAGATACTAAACACTCCCTGTGCCCCTATTGACGTATTCATTTGGTATAATATCCTGGTCTGAAACGGATCTGGAAAATATGCAAAGAAAAATAAAAACTAAAATAGCAATTTTTAAATAACACCATGTTCACTCGAGCACACTTAGATTAACATGAACTAGGACAGTATGAAGAAGATGAATAATAGAACTAAAAAAAATGACACAGATAAAAGTTCTCAATTGGGTTTACTATCACTGACATATGTAGTGAAAATTGTCTTTATGCTCCAGCACAATTGCCGTAAAGTGTGTGTGTTGAGTGTGTATCTATGTATAAATTGTAAAAATAGAATTTACAAACGTGAATTAATCAGTCTGATGACCTGGCGGAAAAAGCTGTCCCGCCTGTTGGTCTTGGTTTTTATGCTGTGGTACCATTTCCCAGATGGTAGTAGCTGGAACAGTTTGTGGTTGTTGTGACTTGGGTCCAGAATGATCCTTTGGGCCCTTTTTTACACACCTATCTCAATAAATGTCCTGAATAGAGGGAGGTTCACATCTACAGATGTGCTGGGCTATCCACACCACTCTCTGCAAAGTCCTGCGATTGACAGAAGTACAGTTCCCATATCAGGCAGTGGGGCTGCCTGTCAGGATGCTCTCAATTGTGCCCCTGTAGAAGGTTCTTAGGATTTGGGGCCCCATCCCAAACTTCATCAAACGTCTGAGGTGAAAGAGACACTGTTGTGCCTTTCTCACCACACAACCATTATGTACAGACCACGTGAGATCCTCAATGATGTGTATCCTCAGGAATTTAAAGCTGTTCACCCTCTCAACCCCAGATCCATTGACATCAATAGGTATCAGCCTGTCTCCATTCCTCATGTTCTTGCGACATTGCAACCAGCTTTGTTTTTGCAACATTGAGGGAGGGGCTCTTTCCCTGACACCACTGTGTCGGGGTGATGACTTCTTCTCTGTGGGCTGCCTCATTATTAATTGAGATTCGGCCAATCTGTGTAGTGTTGTCAGCAAATTTCATTAGCGGATTGGATCTGTGGCTGGTGACACAGTCAAGCGTATACAGAGCGAAAAGGAGGGAGCTTAGAACACAGCCCTAAGGGGCACCTGTTTTGAAGGTCAGAGAGGCAGAGGTGAGGGAGCCCACTCTTACCACTTGCCGGCGATCTGATAGGAAGTCCATTGTCCACTTGCACAAGATAGGGTGAAGGCAGGGTCTCTTAGCTTCTTGGCGAGCCTGGAGGGAATTATGGTGTCGAATGCTGAACAGTACAGCAAGAACAGCATTCTCACATAAGCACCCATCTTCTCCAGAGGTTTAAGGAGGTGTGCAGAGCAGTGAAGATTGTGTCATCTGTTGATCGGTTGTATCTGTAGGTGAATTGTAGTGGGTCCAGTGTGGGTGGTAGCAAGCTGCAGATGTAGTCCTTGACCAGCCTCTCAAAGCATTTGCTTATCATTGAGCTGAGTGCGACAGGATGCCAACATGTTTAGACATGTTACCTTGGTCTTTTTAGCTAGAGCGACAATGGTGGATGTTTTGAAGTAGGAGGATATTCTACACTGGGAGAGGGAGAGATTTAAAATGTTTCTAAACACACCCGCCATTTGTGTCACGCAAATACCGAGTAACCGCCCTGGGATGCCGTCCAGTCCCGCAACCTTGAGACTTTTCCACTCATTGGAAACACCTGCGAATTTCAGCCTCAGAGATGACCATGGTGCAGGTCGCTTTGCCGGCTGTCCTCGAGGGCTCAGTGTTGGCAATATCAAACCGAGCGTAAAAAGATTTGGCTCCTCTGGGAGGGAGGCAGTGATGTTGGCAGCACCACTGTGCTTAGCTTTGAATTCCGCGATGGTTGCCATAAGCCATATTTGCCGCATTACCATAAGCTGTGTGTGTTGTTTGAGAGTTGTGCCTGGATATTGTCCCTGTATTGTTGTTTCACTGCCTTGATGACTTTGCACAGATCGGATCTGAATTTCTTGAGCTCCTGACGAATACCGGCAACGTAGGCTGTCCGTCGTGCGTTAAGTGCTGTTTGCATGGAACTGATCATCCAGGGCTTCTGGTTCGGGTTGACCTGACCAATTTCTGGGGGGAGTCATCCACCAGCTGTGATAATAACACACAGCTGGGGGATGTTGTTATTAAATAGCTGTGATAATAACAGCTGTGAACTCCCTCGGCTGCCAGAAAGATTTACACAGCAGCACCAGGTACTCCAGATCCAGGGAACAAAAGGATTTGAGGGCATGGACATTCCAGTGTTCCAGCAAGCATCAGTGACCATGAAGCATACGCTAAATCCTCTTCTCTTCCCCAATTGGTTTATATATTCTGGTTCTGCAGACCCGGGAGCAGTTGGGACTCAGGGACAGCTGGGATGCGAGCGCTTGGGTAGTTGGATCCTTCTTACATTTCATCTTTTCTTTAGCAGTCATTCTTCTGAATTCCTCAAAATTCTTGGCTTTGCCGTGGATCAGCTGCTGCCACTCTTTGATCTTCATATTTGCCTGATACAGCCTCTGCTTAATTTGGTCCTTGTACCTCTTGTACGGGCACCATGATCTCTATTGCCCTGAGAGAGTTCTCTGTGGAGTACTGCTTTTGGTAACCCGGAGTTCTCCATGTGAGGCATGTGTCCTGTCCATTGGAGCTGGCTGAGCAGCAAAGTGGCTTCAGGGCTTGGAAGTTGAGCATATCTAGCTATGCTTGACTGCGTGATTATATGAAATATTATATTAAATAAGTTGTGCAGAAATAGAAATAAAAAAGTGATTACTGTGGCACTACTCCAATCCTGTGCAGTATTCCCCATGAACCAGACGGTGATGCAGCCAGTTATAATGCTCTCCAAGTTATACCTATAGAAATATTTGAGTGATATTGGAAACTCCTAACTGTTGTGCCTTCTTTATAGCTGCATGGATATATCGGATCCAGGTTAGATACTCACATCAGATATTAACACCCAGGAATTTGAAATTGCTCTGTCTCCACTTAAGATCCCTCTGTGGACTAGTGTGTTGAGTTCCTTCATCTTGCCTTTTCTGACATCTAGAATTAGCTCATTTATTTTCATCAACACAAGCAGGATTCTGCTCTCCATACAAGCATATGCAATTCTGATAAAGGGTACACATCACTGAAAGGAAATATAAGTATAACCCATATGCAGATGATACCAAGGTAGGTGGCGTTGTGGATAATGAAGTAGGTTTTCAAAGCTTGCAGAGAGATTTAGGCCAGTTAGAAGAGTGGGCTGAAAGATGGCAGATGGAGTTTAATGCTGATAAGTGTGAGGTGCTGCATTTTGGTAGGACTAATCAAAATAGGACATACATGGTAAATAGTAGGGCATTGAGGAATGCAGCAGAACAGAATGATGTAGGAATAATGGTGCATAGTTCCCTGAAGGTAGAATCTCATGTGGATAGGGTGGTGAAGAAAACTTTTGGTATGCTGGCCTTTATAAATCAGAGCATTGAGTTTAGGAGTTGGGATGTAATGTTAAAATTGTACAAGGCATTGGTAAGGCCGAATTTGGAGTATTGTGTACAGTTCTCGTCACTGAATTATAGGAAAGATGTCAACAAAATAGAGAGAGTACAGAGGAGATTTACTAGAATGTTACATGGGCTTCAGCACCCAAGTTACAGAAAAAGGTTGAACAAGTTAAGTCTTTATTCTTTGGAGTGTAGAAGGTTGAGGGGGGTACTTGATAGAGGTATTTAAAATTATGAGGGGGATGGATAGAGTTGACATGGATAGGCTATTTCCATTGAGAGTAGGGGAGATTCAGACATGAGTACATGAGTTGAGAGTTAAGGGGCAAAAGTTTAGGGGTAACATGAGGGGGAACTTTTTTACTCAGAGCGGTAGCTGTGTGGAACAACCTTCCAGTAGAAGTGGTAGAGGAAGGTTCGATTTTGTCATTTAAAAAATATGGATAGGTATGTGGACAGGAAAGGAATGGAGGGTTATGTGCTGAGAGCAGGTAGGTGGGACTAGGTGAGAGTAAGTGTTCGGCATGGACTAGAAGGGCTGAGATGGCCTGTTCCCGTGCTGTAATTGTTATATGGTTATAAAAATGAAGAAACTGTCTTAAGAGAAGTAAGTTAACTCCACAATCACAGCCGACGAGATGTCAACAAGGAATCATCAAACGCCAGGCTCAGAGTTGTTGAGCTCTTCCCAGAAACAGAAGGGATCCAGGTAGTTCACACAGCGTTATCAATAATACAGAATAAAAGACCAAAAAGTTCAAGTTGATAAATGCTGAAAATTACAAGAGAAACCCGAAACAATCCAATACCTTTCGGGATCCTGCAGTAGTTTAACTCAATCTGGTTACTTGTACAAGCACAATCAAGTGCTGGACAACATTCACAAAATTCTGTTTTAAACTACAGCTGATGAAGCTGGGTCCACTTTTAGAGTTAGAGTCCTACATATGATACTGTGACCGATCCATTATTACAGATAGGATAATCCATAATCATATGCAGACACCAACAGAATCAACAAACTCATTCGTAAGGCCAGTGATGTTGTGGGGGTGGAACTGGACTCTCTGACGGTGGTGTCTGAAAAAAGGATGCTGTTCAAGTTGCATGCCATCTTGGACAATGACTCCCATCCACTCCATAATGAACTGGTTAGGCACAGGAGTACATTCAGCCAGAGACTCATTCCACTGAGATGTAACACTGAGCGTCATAGGAAGTCATTCCTGCCTGTGGCCATCAAACTTTACAACTCCTCCCTCAGAGTGTCAGACACCCTGAGCCAATAGGCTGGTCCTGGAGTTATTTCCACTTGGCATGATTAACATTATTATTTAATTATTTATGGTTTTATATTGCTATATTTCTACACTATTCTTGGTTGGCAAGGCTGTAACAAAACCCAATTTCGCTCCGGATCAATAAAGTATATCTCTCAATAACCGTTCGGATATAATTTTATAGGATAAACAAGCAAAAACGTATTTAATAGATATAGCAATTCCAAGCTAACATAACTTACAGTAATCAATTTGTGAAAAACAGCAGAAATATGCTGAATTAAAATGGGAGATTGAAAGACTATGGAACAGATAGATAGATAGATAGATAGATACTTTATTCATCCCCATGGGGAAATTCAACCTTTTTTTTCCAATGTCCCATACACTTGTTGTAGCAAAAACTAATTACATACAATACTTAACTCAGTACTTAACATGAACAGGGTATTCATTATCCCAATCGTAATATCAATGCAAATATACAGATAATATACGTCATCAATACTAAATCTAAAAGTGTGGGTATAATAATAATCAGAAAGAAGTAGCTCTATCATTGTCTAGGGGATAATGTATTGTCCGATGGAAATATAAAAGTCACTCAGTTCATTCAGGCTGCAGCCTTGGTTGGAGTTGAGAGAGAGATTTTGAGAAACTTGCCAATTCCTTTTATGATTTTGATCCGTTGGGAGTCCCGTTGGTGTGGCCGTTCACTTGTGGCTTCTCCTTTAGCTAAAGCCGTTCTTCCGTGGTGAGGCCGCCAACCCCAGGCAAGGGAAGGACGCACACGAGCCCCCCACTGGCTGTCGCTATTAAACGCTGTCATGGGATTTCTAGCGTCTCTCCTGATGCGTCTAAAGGGATTGTTCCCCAGACCCTCTTTTATCCTTACTCACAGGGTCTCAGATGTCAATCAGGTTGGGATGATGCAATCCCTCAACCAGCCCACTCTGGTCGTCCCCTGAGGGCTTCAATGAATAGTACATTACTCAATACACAATTCTGTCTCCAAGAGACCATAGCCATTATCAGTGGCTTTGTTTTGCTGAGGCCAGGACACATTCCAAACCTTGAGGATTCTGCGTGTCTCTCTCTCATTTCCTGGGTCCCAGACCCAAATTAATAGCGATCTTGCGATTCTCAAAAAGGAGGGAACTACTTTGTACCCTTCAGCCCCTCAGAGTTGTGGCACATTCATAACACCCCCTTCCTTCAAAGATTTTTACCATCGGTAAAAATGAATTAATACAGAGTCTTACAGGATTTTAGCATCTAACACAATACAAAAGAGCTTTTTTTCACTACAGAGTAATACAGTTATACATTCAATTCAGCATCTAAACAGTTAGCGATTACATTGTCACTTCCCTTACTATCTTAACATCTTGTACCTTAATAAATTCCTGTAGCATCAGACTCCAATTTGATAACCACCTATTTTTATTCCTTTCCTTCAGCAAACAAAAACTAAAGAGTAGTGATCTTAGCTTACGTGTATACTACAAAAGTTCATGCAAATACTAATCTTTATGTTACTTTCAAACTTAACAGTCAATCTTCCATGGGGGTTGTCTTTATTATTTACATGCTTTGTCGACATCCCTTAAAACCGGATCCTGTTAGTTAAAATGGCATCCCGTCAACCTTCGCCCCTTTTCTAGTTATCTCCCACGTGGTTAACTTGTATACTAGTGTGGAATGGGCTTTCGCATGCTCCTTTCATAGGAGTTATTTTATCAACAATGTGTTCCAAACTTTGACCATTTTCCGAATTTCCACACAATTCTTTAATTTTAAGCAAGTTGTTAGCATTATCTTCAGGACCCTTCTGCCTCTTCACAGCACTCTCTTGAATAACAATAGCGTGTGGGGCACCTTTACATTCCAAATCAACCTGTAATTGATTCGCAGGCACCATGTTACCAAGCCATTGTCTCTGTAGCCTGGTTGCTGCTTCTGACATCAATCCAGACTTTAAATCTTTTCCATTCAATTTAGGAACTACACTTTTCCCTTTTCCTTCAATAATAAGATTCACATCACCACCTTTTATCTCCTCACTAACTTTTAACACACCTTCGAACACAAACAACTGGGAATTCTCACTTCCCACTATTACCAAGGTTAACCCTTTCTTCACTGAACCAAGTCCATCTGACCCACAAGGTCTGCATTCCTTTTCAACTGAATCAAATACCTCAGACTTTTTCTGAGCTCCATTACTAGGTTCAGTACCACGTGCATCCACATCTTGAACACACTCAAATGGGACATCTGCCTCTTCCAAGCTTTCAATACCCGTACCCTTTTCAAATTCTAAATTCCCCTGATCCTCCCAGTTACTCTCTGGGCAACTCCCTTCTGGAGTAAACTCAACCCTGCGGGCTGAAACAACCTCATCTGCCAACCCAGCAGACTTCTTCAAGGTAATGGCATCCTTTTCATCTAGGACTGCCCTCATTTCATTATCGGGAACACCTTTAGAATTTTCAACTTCTTCAAACAGTTCTGCCAAACCAGACAGATCATCCATGTCCAACCCTGGACATTTTAACAGCCTTATCTGTTTCTCATCTTTACTTCGTGCCTCTATAAATTTCCTCCTGGCTAAGGGCAGGACTACCTCCTCTCCTTTACTCTCTTTCACTTTCCTATTCTCCATTTTTACCACCCTCTAAACCCTCTTGGTACAGAGTCAGTAAAAACGTCTCGGCCAAATCGATACTGGCCTGATTTAAACTGGTCTCGTTCTCAGCTGCCTTTCTCGACATGCTGTGAGTGGTTGCGCATGCGGGATAGATCTTTGAATCCAGGGGCGGGTCCTCAACACTTACAGGCTGGCTCGGCAGCTCCATGGCCGACCAAACGTCATCACCCAGAAGGATGTCTACGTCAGTTCTCGGGAATTCTGATCGCTCCCCTATTTCTACTGGTCCAGATACCAGCCCACAATTTATAACGATCCTATGCAAAGGCACCGCTTCTGTCCCTTTTCCTATGCCTCTCAAAGCCACCTCTCAAGTCTTGCGACCAAAATCCAGTACCGTACTGCTAATCAATTACAGCTCAGCTCCCGTGTCTCTCCAGATCTGCACTGGAACTGGTGTGTCTCCCTCTCTCACAGACACGGTTCCTTCTGAAATACATTTCTCAGACACTTCTCGTACTCTGTCTACCAGGGGCTCTCTCGTCGATTTACTGATCACCATAACACATCCTGTAGGGACTGCTGCTTTCCATTTTCCTGTCTCCTTCCTCGGAGCACGGCACTTAGATGCAATATGACCCACCTTTCCACAATTAAAACAGGTCAAACCAGGACCTCTCCTGCCGTCTTGCCTTTCCTCCTCCTTAATTTTACCACTAGCTCCCGGCGGGATCTCTGCCTCAGCCGACATGCTTTCTCTACCATTCCCACGGTCTCTCTGGTAACTTTCATTCAAGGAAAACTTTGTCTTGTAGGTTAGGGCATATTCATCTGAGAACCTAGCAAATTCGGAGATGGACTTATTCGGCTTCTCATTCAAATACATCCGGATATCATTCGAAACACAACCTTTAAATTCCTTAATCAGAATTAACTCCCTAAGTGCCAAAAATCTTCTTCCACTATTTATGCTGCACACCAACGATCCAAGAGAACACTGTTCTCATAGGCAAGCTCGATATACGTCTGATTCCACCCTTTCTTTAAATTTCTGAACTTTTGTCTATACGCTTCAGGTACCAATTCATACGTCCGAAGAATGGCCTCCTTTACTTTCTCATAATTCTCAGACTCCTCCTCCATGGACAATGCCGCATATGCCCGATGTGCCTTCCCTTTTAACACACTTTGTAACAACGCCACCCACTGCTCTTTGGGCTACTTCTGACTCACTGCCACCTTTTCAAAATGCAAGAAATAACTATCAACATCCATCTCCTCGAACGGAGGTGCTAACCTAAACTCCCGACTAACATTAAACCGCTCCTCTCGGTCTGACCCTTGAGCTCTTCACTCTTGCCTTAACTTCTCCATGTCCAAGTCATGTTGCCTCTGTTTCTCCTTCTCCTCATACTCTCTCTCCTTCTCTTTCCTGGCCCTTTCCTTCTCTTTTTCAGCTGCTTCCAGCTGTTTTAACTTAATTTCATGTTCCAACCTTAATTTCTCCAACTCTAACTGAGCTGTCCCACTAGCTGGTGCCTTTTCAGGGATATTTTCCAATACCTCAGCCGAAAACACATTCTTCACAATATAATACTGAGTTATGGCCCTCCGCACCTCCCGCTTTTTCATTGGCAACCTCACCTCTGCGAGGTTTAGTCCTTTCGCAATATTTATCGTCCGAATTTGTGGCCGTCTCTAGCGCCTCCACAGTTGGGTTTTCTATAAATTCATCCACGTCCATCTTTGAGGGTATCCCGTCTGGTAACCCGCGCAACCAGACCCACGTTTGGACTTACAAGCCCGATTCACTTGCCCTCCAATTTGTTATCAAATCCCGGACGAGCCCCCATTTTTTTAACGAACCCCTTAACTGGGTCACTTACCAGCAAAGATAGAGTGGTCCGCTGAAGTCTGATGGTACTATTTGTAACAGTATTTTTTAGTAAAAATACACAAAAATAATATCAATGCAAACATACAGATAATATACGTCGTCCATACTAAATCTAAAAGTGTGGGTATAATAATAATCTATAAGAAATATCTCTATCGTTGTCTAGGGGATACTGTATTGTCTAATGGAAATATAAATATGGTGGCGTGTTGGGGAGGAAGCATTAAGAAGAGGGACACCTCACGTCTTAATAAGCTGATAAGGAAGGCGGGCTCTGTCGTGGGCAAAGTACTGGAGAGTTTAACATCGGTAGCTGAGCGAAGGGCGCTGAGTAGGCTACGGTCAATTATGGAAAACCCTGAACATCCTCTACATAGCACCATCCAGAGACAGAGAAGCAGTTTCAGCAACAGGTTACTATCGATGCAATGCTCCTCAGACAGGATGAAGAGGTCAATACTCCCCAATGCCATTAGGCTTTACAATTCAACCACCAGGACTTAAGAACTTTTTTTTTAAAGCTATTATTAATGCTTTTTGAGTTAGTGATTTAGATGCATATCATATTTTTACTGAGTTAAGTATTGTATGTAATTAGTTTTTGCTACAACAAGTGTATGGGACATTGGAAAAAAACGGTTGAATTTCCCCATGGGGATGAATAAAGTATCTATCTATCTATCTATCTATCTATCTATCTATCTATCTATCTATCTAAAAGTCACTCAGTTCATTCAGGCTGCAGCCTTGGTTGGAGTTGAGAGAGAGATTTTGAGAAACTTGCCAATTCCTTTTATGATTTCGATCCATTGGGAGTCCCGTTGGTGTGGCCGTTCACTTGTGGCCTCTCCTTTAGCTAAAGCCGTTCTTCTATGGTGAGGCCGCCAATCCCAGGCAAGGGAAGGACGCACATGAGCCCCCCACCGGCTGTCGCTATTAAACGCTGTCATGGGATTTCTAGCATCTCTCCTGATGCGTCTAAAGGGATTGTTCCCCAGACCCTCTTTTATCCTTACTCACAGGGTCTCAGATGTCAATCAGGTTGGGATGATGCAATCCCTCAACCAGCCCACTCTGGTCGTCCCCTGAGGGCTTCAATAAATAGTACAGTACTCAATACACAATTCTGTCTCCAAGAGACCATAGCCATTATCAGTGGCTTTGTTTTGCTGAGGCCAGGACACATTCCAAACCTTGAGGATTCTGCGTGTCTCTCTCTCATTTCCTGGGTCCCAGACCCAAATTAATAGCGATCTTGCGATTCTCAAAAAGGAGGGAGCTACTTTGTACCCTTCGGCCCCTCAGAGTTGTGGCACATTCATAACACCCCCTTCCTTCAAAGATTTTTACCATCGGTAAAAATGAATTAATACAGAGTCTTACAGGATTTTAGCATCTAACACAATACAAAAGAGCTTTTTTTCACTACAGAGTAATACAGTTATACATTCAATTCAGCATCTAAACAGTTAGCGATTACATTGTCACTTCCCTTACTATCTTAACATCTTGTACCTTAATAAATTCCTGTAGCATCAGACTCCAATTTGATAACCACCTATTTTTATTCCTTTCCTTCAGCAAACAAATACTAAAGAGTAGTGATCTTAGCTTACGTGTATACTACAAAAGTTCATGCAAATACTAATCTTTATGTTACTTTCAAACTTAACAGTCAATCTTCCATGGGGGTTGTCTTTATTATTTACATGCTTTGTCGACATCCCTTAAAACCGGATCCTGTTAGTTAAAATGGCATCCCGTCAACCTTCGCCCCTTTTCTAGTTATCTCCCACGTGGTTAACTTGTATACTAGTGTGGAATGGGCTTTCGCATGCTCCTTTCATAGGAGTTATTTTATCAACAATGTGTTCCAAACTTTGACCATTTTCCGAATTTCCACACAATTCTTTAATTTTAAGCAAGTTGTTAGCATTATCTTCAGGACCCTTCTGCCTCTTCACAGCACTCTCTTGAATAACAATAGCGTGTGGGGCACCTTTACATTCCAAATCAACCTGTAATTGATTCGCAGGCACCATGTTACCAAGCCATTGTCTCTGTAGCCTGGTTGCTGCTTCTGACATCAATCCAGACTTTAAATCTTTTCCATTCAATTTAGGAACTACACTTTTCCCTTTTCCTTCAATAATAAGATTCACATCACCACCTTTTATCTCCTCACTAACTTTTAACACACCTTCGAACACAAACAACTGGGAATTCTCACTTCCCACTATTACCAAGGTTAACCCTTTCTTCACTGAACCAAGTCCTTCTGACCCACAAGGACTGCATTCCTTTTCAACTGAATCAAATACCTCAGACCTTTTCTGAGCTCCATTACTAGGTTCAGTACCACGTGCATCCACATCTTGAACACACTCAAATGGGACATCTGCCTCTTCCAAGCTTTCAATACCCGTACCCTTTTCAAATTCTAAATTCCCCTGATCCTCCCAGTTACTCTCTGGGCAACTCCCTTCTGGAGTAAACTCAACCCTGCGGGCTGAAACAACCTCATCTGCCAACCCAGCAGACTTCTTCAAGGTAATGGCATCCTTTTCATCTAGGACTGCCCTCATTTCATTATCGGGAACACCTTTAGAATTTTCAACTTCTTCAAACAGTTCTGCCAAACCAGACAGATCATCCATGTCCAACCCTGGACATTTTAACAGCCTTATCTGTTTCTCCTCTTTACTTCGTGCCTCTATAAATTTCCTCCTGGCTAAGGGCAGGACTACCTCCTCTCCTTTACTCTCTTTCACTTTCCTATTCTCCATTTTTACCACCCTCTAAACCCTCTTGGTACAGAGTCAGTAAAAACGTCTCGGCCAAATCGATACTGGCCTGATTTAAACTGGTCTCGTTCTCAGCTGCCTTTCTCGACATGCTGTGAGTGGTTGCGCATGCGGGATAGATCTTTGAATCCAGGGGCGGGTCCTCAACACTTACAGGCTGGCTCGGCAGCTCCATGGCCGACCAAACGTCATCACCCAGAAGGATGTCTACGTCAGTTCTCGGGAATTCTGATCGCTCCCCTATTTCTACTGGTCCAGATACCAGCCCACAATTTATAACGATCCTATGCAAAGGCACCGCTTCTGTCCCTTTTCCTATGCCTCTCAAAGCCACCTCTCAAGTCTTGCGACCAAAATCCAGTACCTTACTGCTAATCAATTACAGCTCAGCTCCCGTGTCTCTCCAGATCTGCACTGGAACTGGTGTGTCTCCCTCTCTCACAGACACGGTTCCTTCTGAAATACATTTCTCAGACACTTCTCGTACTCTGTCTACCAGGGGCTCTCTCGTCGATTTACTGATCACCATAACACATCCTGTAGGGACTGCTGCTTTCCATTTTCCTGTCTCCTTCCTCGGAGCACGGCACTTAGATGCAATATGACCCACCTTTCCACAATTAAAACAGGTCAAACCAGGACCTCTCCTGCCGTCTTGCCTTTCCTCCTCCTTAATTTTACCACTAGCTCCCGGCGGGATCTCTGCCTCAGCCGACATGCTTTCTCTACCATTCCCACGGTCTCTCTGGTAACTTTCATTCAAGGAAAACTTTGTCTTGTAGGTTAGGGCATATTCATCTGAGAACCTAGCAAATTCGGAGATGGACTTATTCGGCTTCTCATTCAAATACATCCGGATATCATTCGAAACACAACCTTTAAATTCCTTAATCAGAATTAACTCCCTAAGTGCCAAAAATCTTCTTCCACTATTTATGCTGCACACCAACGATCCAAGAGAACACTGTTCTCATAGGCAAGCTCGATATACGTCTGATTCCACCCTTTCTTTAAATTTCTGAACTTTTGTCTATACGCTT